>NC_053025.1:322052085-322292127 GCF_003073215.2 Triticum urartu
CGAAGCTGCGTCCTTTTGATGGTCGCGGGCGTCAATTTTAAGTCTGCGAGCTTCAAACAGGGATTGCACAACGAGATGGTATTTGTTATTTGGCGCTGCAGGCGCCCGTTAACGTGTATTCTGCTAACAGTAAAAGGAATCGAACAAGCAACCCTTAGCTGCGATGGTTACACACGAACCATCGGGCCACCGCCCCCATTTTGCAATACACTTCCCTTCCTTCATTTATTTAGTTTTTAAGTTCCTTTTGTTCATTTATCCTTTTCTGTTCATTTATTGTTTTCTTTAATGCGCGAATTTTTCTCAAATTTCTTGAACCTTTTTTTTCTAATTGATGAACTTTTAAAATTAGATTGTTTCTAAAAAAAGTTGATCAACATTTTTTTACAATCTTGATGATTTTTTTCAAATATGATGAACTTTCTTTAAATTTGATGAACTCTTTTTCTAATTTGATGATTTTTTTTCAAAATTTGATGAAATTTTTTCAAATGCGGTGAACTTCTTTCCAAAATCGATGAACCTTTTTTGAAATTAATGAACTACTTTCAAATTTGATGGACATTTTTTCTAATCGATGAACTTTTCTCAAAATTTTATGAACTTTTTTTCATTAACAAATCGACTGTTTCAAAAAAGACGAATAGTTTAAAAATACGTAATAAATAGCGCAGCTTTTATGGTTCTTATTGATTCATGTTTGCTATAAAACACTACAGTTCCGGTGGTGTAGTTGCTAACTGAATAATGCTGCAGTTTACAGGCGCGTCCGTGGGCCGGCCCACTAGCGTTACCAGTTGGCGCCGGTTTGCTTCCACGGCCCTGAACGCGCCATATAGGAGTTCAATGAGATAAACAGGCGTTGGTTCTCTCTGGAAATCATTAAAAAGCCGCCTTCTACCCAGTCGCTCGGACGACTAGGGTTTCTATACTCTGGTGGTTTCTTGTCATCGTTGAGTTTTATCTACCCGCCTGAGATATGATCCACCCCGGTCCCTTAGCACAATCCCTCGGGCTCTCCCGGCCCGGGGGTTTTGGTGGCGAAGGAGACGATGTTGTTATCAGATCGCATCTGGGTTCTCCGTTTTCAAGGAGTTTTGATGCCATGGTTGCTTCGAGCCTGAGTTCAGTGGGGGCTGCAAGGAGCGATGGAGCATCCGGGAAGGTTTTAGAAAAAGACTTGGCAACATCGGCGGCCTCTCTCGTGGAGGACCGCCGCGCCTAATGTCGACTCGATGTTGGAACTGCCGCGGGTTGGGCGACCCCGCGACAGTTCATGAGTTGCACGACCTAGCGCGGGAGAGTGCGCCGATGATTCTTTGCGTGGTGGAGACACAGATAGCGAAGTATCGTGTGGAAGGTTTGGCTGGGACTTTGGATTTTGATCATGCTTTTGGAGTGGGCAGTAGTGGAAGAAGTGGTGGTTTATGCATTTTCTAGAAAAGTTCGCTTGCTTTGGAGTTGCGTAATTTCTCTAAATATCATATAGACATGGTGGTCAAGGAGGGTGACAGAGGCTTACATGTTGGTACGGTGAAGCAAATAGAAATTTGAGGTACAAGACATGGGATATGATGAGGTTCCTAAAAGCGGATAGCGATGTTCCTTGGCTGTGTATTGGTGACTTCAATGAAGTACTTAGGCGAGAGGAGCAGTTTGGTCCTAATCAACGTGAACTTGCTCAAATCAATCTTTTCAGAGAGTGTGTGGATGTTTTCCAACTCTGCGATTTGGGCTACAGAGGGCTTGAGTGGACTTTTGAGAGAAGGATAGCAGGTGGAGAGTTTTGTAGGGTGAGACTAGACCGGGCTTTAGCCTCCCTGGAATGGTGCACCTTATTTCCTTTGGCCTCAGTTACTCATCTCAGCGCTGTCAAGTCCGACCATTCACCTATTTTGTTGATGAACACTATGGAGGCCCAGAACCAACGCATTGCCAACACTCGACCCTTTAGGTATGAGTGTATGTGGGAGCGGCATGGGGAGTTCAATAGTTTTCTGGAACAAGCGTGGGGCTCCTCGCAGACTCACAATGCTGGGGATTTAGCACAGAAACTTCAAGAGATGGCAGCAAATTTGACCAGCTGGGGAACAAGCACGTTTGGTGAGGTTAGGCAGGAATTTTGGGAGTTACGTAAAAAACTGCTCGAGTTGCGTGCTGTCACACCCCGTGTCGGCCCAACCTATGAAGAAATAAAACTTGAGCAACGTATTATTGAACTCCATTTCAGGGAGGAGGTAATGTGGCGGCAACGTGCTAGGATCTAGTGGATAGTTGGAGGCGACTGCAACACACAGTTTTTTTACTAGAGGGCATCGAACCGACGCAAGAAGAATCATGTGACACGCCTAGTACGGAACGACGGGACGGCATGCGAAGATCCTGTACTGCTTGAGCAAATGACCGTGGAGTTCTATGAGAAGCTTTATGCGTCTGAAGGTGTCATTGGCATTGAGGAGGTGCTTTCTCATGTCCCTTTCAAAGTCACTCCAGATATGAACGAAATTCTGCAATGCCCGTATACAGAGGTAGAAATTAAAATTGCGCTTTTTCAGATGTACCCAACAAAAGCCCCCAGGCCGGATGGTTTTCCATCTCATTTTTTCAGAAATATTGGCATCTGTGCGGAGAGGAGATTACCAATATTGTGATTCGTGTTTTGAAGGGAGAGGACTCCTAGAGGAGATCAACAGGACGTTCATTGTTATTATCCCAAGGGTATTAAACCCCACTTTTCTGTCTCAGTACCGGCCCATTAGTTTGTGCAATGTGATGTTCAAAATTGCATCCAAAGTGCTGGCTAACCGTATGAAGCAGTTTCTCCCAAAAATCATCTCTGAAGAACAATCGGCCTTTGTGCCTGGGTGTCTCATCATTGACAATGTCATAACGGCATATGAGTGCTTGCACTTCATGAAGAGGAGCAGAAGCAAAAGGATTCTTACCGTGCTGTGAAGCTAGATATGCAAAAGGCCTACGATAGAATCCAGTGGTCATACCTTGAAGCGATCATGAAGAAGTTGGGTTTCTGCCATGATTTTGTTGAGCAAGTCATGAGAGGTGTACGGTCTGTCTCCTTCTCGGTGTTATTTAATGGTGGAAGAACACGTGTGTTTTTGCCGACACGTGGCATCAGGAAGGGCAATCCCATTTCCCCCTACTTGTTCTTGTTAGTCGCTGAAGGTTTGTCATGCTTACTTAAGCGTGCCGAATCTGAGGGCCTCGCGGGTATTGAGGTTGCACAGAACGCCCCAAGGGTAAGCCAACTGATGTTTGCTGATGATTGCTTATTATTTTGTAAAGCTTCAGATGCTCAAGCTGAGGTGTTAAAGACGCGGCTCCACATGTATTGCCAAGCATCGGGGCAACGGATCAATCATGGAAAATCCTCTGTACATTTTGGTAAGGGCTTTTCAACAGCTACTAAGGATTTGGTAAAGGGGATACTAGGCATTAATAATGAATCTCTTAAGGAAAGATACCTGGGGCTACCATCAGATGTGGGACATGTTGTCAATGGCACTTTCTCCTACCTCAAGGATAGGGTGTGGAAGAATGTTCAGGGGTGGATGGAGAAATGCTTGGCGGGCAGTGGGAAGGAGATTCTCATTAAATCGGTGGTGCAAGCAATTCCGACCTACTCCATGGCTGTTTTTAAACTCCCACGTGGATTATGCCAACACATCACTTGTCTAGTGAGGAAATTTTTGTGGGGAAGGAAGAAAGGAGAAAGGAAAATGGCATGGGTATCATGGGACACGATGATGATGCCTAAATATAAAGGTGGTTTGGGCTTCATGGACATGCAAATATTTAATCTTGCATTGCTTGCTAGGAAAGCGTGGAGGATCCTGCAAGAGCCACTTTCGTTGAGCGCAAGGATACTTAAGGTTGTGTACTTCCCACACAATGAGTTTTTGGATTCAGAAGTTGGGTCACACGCCTCGCAGGTTTGGCAATCGATAAGCGAAGGTAAAGAGATTCTGAAAGTGGGATCAATTAAGCGTATTGGCAATGGCAGGTCCACTAGAATTTGGAATGAAAACTGGATTCCTTCCAAGTTTAATATGAGACTAGCGTGTGTATTGATGGCTGACCCTCTAGTTTTAGTTTCAGATCTCATATGCTCGGTAACCCGTAAGTGGAACATACAAACTCTCAACCAGAATTTGCTGCCAATGGACATTGAGTGTGTGTGTCAAATACCTATCAGTCACGTGACCCAGGAGGATTTCCGGGCATGGAATTATGAGAAGACTGGAGTTTTTTCAGTCCGGTCGACGTATAGGCTTCTAATGGAAACAAAGAGCCGCTGTGAGGGATGGCTGAATGGCAGTACCGGGGCATCTGACACTGGTCAACAGGAGCGAAATTGGAAGAACCTGTGCAAGACCAAAGTACCACCTAAGCTTAGGATTTTCACCTAGAGATTAGCCAAATCATCTCTACCAACCGGCGAAGAAAAGCAACGAAGGCACATTATTGATTCACCTGTCTGCCTGATCTGTAATGTTGCATCTGACAGCTGGAGGCATGCCTTGCTTGATTGCAATATGGCGAAGAGTGTGTAGGCACTAAGGGAAGATGATCTGGTTGTTCCTCTTGTTGGTGATGAAACTCCTGACCCCCGTCTATGGCTGTTTGGTCTATGCAATACTCTGTCGGCAAGTCAAATGATCGCGGCACTGGTCACCTTATGGGCCATTTGGTGGGCCAGGCGAAAGGCCATCCATGAGGAAGAGTTTCATAGTCCGCTCTGGATGCACCTCTTCATTGAACGCTACCTCGATGAGATTCAGGCTTCCGCTCCACACGGTACGACCAGGATATCACATGCGTCGGTAGTTGTGAATAGGTGGATTCCACCGGAGCCAGGAATGGTTAAAATTAATGTTGATGGTGCAGTTGCAAAGTCATCAGACTTACGAGCTGCTGCAGCTATATGTCGACATGATGAAGGACTGTATTTAGGAGCTTCCGTGGTTGTTTTCACATGGGTAATAGACCCAGCTACACTTGAAGCTTATGCTTGTCGTGAAGCCCTAGCTTTGGCCAAAGATCTCATGGTAGATAAGCTAAAGGTTGCAACTAACTGTCTGAGAGTCATACATGATCTTCGGTCTCCCATCCAATTCGGTGACAATTGCATGGTCATCAAGGAAATCAAGGCTCGGCAGACTTCCTTTTCTGGCCTGTGAAATAGGCCATGAGCAGCGCTCATGTAATGAGGAGGCACATAGGATAGCTAGATTTGCTACCACTTTATCTTCGGGACGCCATGTGTGGCTTTCCTCTCCTCCAGATTTTCTGTGTATCCCTACAAATGTTATTACATGAATAAAGAGCGTGTTCTTCTAAAAAAAGAGCTCAACGAGATGTATCCTCTTACCGCCTTTATTGGTGCACGATTTTCTTAGTGGGCCGACCAATTAGAGCGGTTTTAGAACCTTTGGTGTGTGTTTTTTTGTGTTGTGTGTGTGTTTTTCTTATTGGTTTTCCTCCGTGTTTTCTTATATTTCTCCTTATGTATTCTTTGTTGCTTTTCATTGATGTTTTTTGTTTTTTCTATATGTCTCTTTTTCATTTTCAAATACTTCTTCGTTGACTTTGTCAAAGTACACATTGAACTTTTTTATACATGTTGATTTTTTCAGATAAATATTAAACATTTTATAAATACACATTGAACATTTTTTAAATTAATGAACATTAGTCAAATGCATACACATGGTGAATATCTTTTAATGTGCATTGAACATTCCTTATAAATGCCATTAACATCCTTTTTTAAATGAGGCAAATATCTTTTTATTTAAATTACGAACATATATTGACATTCTATAAAAATATCATAAAAATATATTTCAAACATGTGATTGTTTCAAATTTCACTACAACTTTTTTGAATGGTACGAACCATATTTTGAAGTCATGCAAACATTTTTACATTGTATAATTTTTGAAAAAAACACAAACATATTTTTTTAAAACAGTGAGTATTTTAAAATGTCACAAACATTTTTTGAATGGTACAAACATTTTTGTGAAATTGCCTAAACAGTTTTTACACCGGACATATTTTTAATGTGTGATGAACCATTTAAAAAATTAATTCAACTAGTTCTTAGAACATATGTATTTAGAATATTTCAGAAGTATATATAAAAAAGTAAAAAAACAAAACACACCTACATACAAACCCACACGATCCTATTGGGATGTGCCATTACAGTCTCACTTTGCTTCTGTATGTCTTGCTATAAGCGAGATACATATATCATTTTTAGCGAGTTCAACACTGTAGAACTACCTAGCAGTGGCAGATGCTAAAAGTCCATTAGTGACAGGTGAGGCTTTTAGGGCCTTCTGCTACTGCTAATAGGTCATCAGTGATGGGCACGCAACCTGTAACTGGTAAAGGCTCAGAAGTGGCGGGCATTATCGTGCGCGTGCCACTGACTTCGGGTAGCACAAATAGCAGGCCATGATCGGGAACCGCCAATAGCCAGTAGATGTATGTGCAGCGGGCGGTCTAGTATGTACTCCAGGCTACAATGAAAACACTACCGTGACAATGGAAGCTGATGCAAATAGCGAATAATTATCGGTAAATAGTATCACACAGAAATAAAACTAAGACAGTAACTTATAACAAAGGACGAGAAGTACATTGACAATAAACGAATAATGAAGAATACATGAGTTGTCGAATTTAGTGTGCCGGTTAAGTTAAACAACACAATAAACCAAATATGTTTAGTCATGCATGCAAAATATAGGAAGGTCAATGGTCTGGTTGGTGCGGTCTTCTCTATAGTGAATTCTTCAATAAGCTTTGCCTCTCTCGTTTCTTCAACTCATCTTCTTTAGTGTAATTATAGAATAACTCGGACGATGAGTGGACCTCCTTGTTTATGATAGCAGCGAACCTGGCTTGGATGCGTTCGAGTTTTATGCCCGCTTCAGATGGCATGTTTTGTAGTTCTTGACCCCATTTGACGATTTCTTCATGCAACCTTAACATTTTCGTCGGCCGTATGAAGTCTTCGATGTGAAGCCAGACATAGAAGCCACATGTCATAGTCAGAGATGGTTATTGCCTGCAACATATATTGTGCATCTTGAAGCAGACTTTTTCGTTCTTGCATTTCTCTTTGGCACCTTCGTTGTGTAATGTGTTGGGTTAATGATGGTTCCCGCCATACTATTGGCTACCTCCTAATCTATGCTTTTTTTCATGCAGAACCTTCATCTCAATTCGAAGTTGTTCATACACATTGTTTGATACCATTATTTTACCAGGGATATAGATAGGTTTTGTTGGATGGTTAACACATTGTTTGTATGCCAAGGAACATGCCAAACATCTCAACTAATACCCTAAAAATTTGATTCTAATATGTTATAAACTCTGACATGGCAGAAATTACAAGGTATTACGTTCAGAACAACTGGCCATTTTTAAATCAATTTTCTCACCAAACGACCATTTGTTGTGACACCAAACATTTTATGTGACACTAAAAACCATCCCAGAAAATGGACATGCATAGTGACGCCCAAATGCTCGCCAAAAACCAGGCCAAAACATTGGCTAGGGCGCTGCCCTGGGAGGAAAACACCTCGTGACGGTGAACCGTCATATAAAATGATTTTAGGCGACGGTTCTTGTTTCGTCACCAGGGTTTTTGTCACTGAATAGAGCAATTTTTCTAGTGTTCGGTAGAGCCCTTATTCCTGCCCGAGCCCAAAAGCGCCTGTATTGCACGCATGTGTGGTTGTACCTCCCTCCTAGCACCACATAGGGTTAGGAGCGGTACTTCTGGTCACCTAGGAAGGTGGGAGATAATACCACGCGTAACCGAGAGATAGTACTGGGCCAGATACACAGGCCGGGGGTTTGTGGTAGAACCGTAGTGACCAACCCTGTTCTACCACCGGGAAGCTACAGCCAAGGTGCCAAGAAGTAGAACCGCCCTGGCACCGCAGTTGTATTTCCTAGCAGCTGGAGCTGCTACTAAGATCAATTGACTTGTGCACAAAGGAAATATATAAGGTTTAAGGGATGAGTATGGCTTGGGATGGAGAAAAGAATTAAGTATGGTGGTGTGCACTCCAAGATTACAATACGCAAACAATAAAAGTCAACCTTGGAGTGAACTAACACCTAAGACCTAAAACACCTAGATAAAACCAAAGAAAGCCAAAAGAGATTCAAAACCTCTCCTGAGGGAGAGGGTCGGTGGCTGAGGCCACCTATATAAGAGTCAAATGGTTTGGCACCGCGAAGATTGTAACCTTGGGTCCAAAACCAAAACTCATCTTTGAAGACAAATGTAACATTCCCATTATACCCATGGGGGGGTCAGCCTATAAGACCCCCCACTAGGTCTCCATGCACGGGGCGATCATCAGTAGAACACACACCCACACACTCACACTCACGTCGAGGAGAAGGAGCACATGCATTGGCCAGTCTCCCCCCCCCCCGAACAACTCAAGGAGAAAGCCTATATGCACCTCATATAAACCACAGTCGGCAGGACTAGGGGTGTTATTGTTGGGAAACGATGCATGGAAAACAAAAATAATTCTACGCACACGCAATGATCTATCCATGGAGATGCATAGCAACGAGGGGGGAGTGTGTCTACGTACCCTCGTAGACCGTAAGCGGAAGCCTTTGACAATGCGGTTCACTCGTAGGCAATGGATCAATGATGGATAATTATGTCGGATGCGATTCCTCATGCAATAGTTATAACATCGGGTGACACAGAACTAGCTCCAGTTCATCAATGTAATGTAGGCATGTATTCCAAATATAGTCATACGTGCTTATGGAAAAGAACTTGCATGACATCTTTTGTCCTACCCTCCCGTGGCAGCGGGGTCCTATTGGAAACTAAGGCATATTAAGGCCTCCTTTTAATTGAGTGCCAGACCAAAGCATTAACACTTAGTGAATACATGGACTCGTCAAACTACGGTCATCACCGGGAGTGGTCTCGGTTATTTTCACTTCGGGGTTGCCGGATCATAACACATAGTAGGTGACTATTAACTTGCAAGATAGGATCAAGAACTCACATATATTCATGAAAACATAATAGGTTCAGATCTAAAATCATGGCACTCGGGCCCCAGTGACAAGCATTAAGCATAGCAAAGTCAGATCAATCTTAGAACATAATGGATACTAGGGATCAAACCCTAACAAAACTAACTCGATTACATGGTAAATCTCATCCAACCCATCAGCGTCCAGCAAGCCTACGATGGGATTACTCACGCACGGCAGAGAGCATCATGAAATTGGTGATGGAGGATGGATGATGATGACGATGGTGACGGATTCCCCTCTCCGGAGCCCCGAACGGACTCCAGATCAGCCCTCCCGAGGAAGATTAGGGCTTGGCGGTGGCTCCGTATCGTAAAATGCGATGAATCGTTCTCTCTGATTTTTTTCTCCCCGAAAGTGAATATATGGAGTTGGGGTTGAGGTCGGTGGAGTCCCAGGAGGCCCACGAGGCAGGGGCGTGCCCTGCACCCTCGTGGACAGGGTGTGGGCCCCCTGATGCTGATTCTCTCGCCAATATTTTTCATTAGTTCCAAAACGTGTCTCTCTGGATTTTCAGGTCTTCTGAGAACTTTTATTTCTACACAAAAATAACACCATGGCAATTCTGCTGAAAACAGCGTCAGTCCGGGTTAGTTCCATTCAAATCATGCAAGTTAGAGTCCAAAACAAGGGCAAAAGTGTTTGGAAAAGTCGATACGTTGGAGACGTATCAACTCCCCCAAGCTTAAACCTTTGCGTGTCCTCAAGCAATTTAGTTGACAAACTGAAAGTGATAAAGACAAACTTTTACAAACTCTGTTTGATCTTGTTGTTGCAAATATGTAAAGCCAGCATTCAAGTTTTCAGCAAAGATTATGAACTAACCATATTCACAATAACATTTAGGTCTCATGTTTACTCATATCAATGGCATAATCAACTAGCGAGCAATAATAATAAATCTCGAATGACAACACTTTCTCAAAACAATCATAACATGATATAACAAGATGGTATCTCGCTAGCCCTTTCTGAGATTGCAAAACATAAATGCAGAGCACCCCTGAAGATCAAGGACCGACTAGACATTATAATTCATGGTAAAAGAGATCTAGTCACAGTCATTCTCAATGTAAATTACTAGCAATGCATGCTAATGACAGCGATGCTCTCCAACTAGTGCTTTTTAATAAGAGGATGATCACTCAACATAAAAGTAAATAGATAGGCCCTTTGTAGAGGGAAGCAGGGATTTGCAGAGGTGCCAGAGCTCGAGTTTTGAAACAGAGATAAATAATATTTTGAGTGGCATAATTTCATTGTCAACATAACAACCAAGATATCTCGATATCTTCCATGCTACACACACTATAGGCGGTTCCCAAACAGAATGGTAAAGTTTATACTTCCTCACCACCAACAAACATCAATCCATGGCTTGTCTGAAACACCGGGTGCCTCCAACTAACAACAATCCCGGGGGAGTTTTGTTTGCAATTATTTTGATTTGAGCATGGGACTGGGCATCCTGGTTACCGGCCATTTTCTCGTGAATGATGAGCGGAGTCCACTCATCGTGGGAATAACCCACCTAGCATGGAAGATATAGACAACCCTAGTTGATACATGAGTATTCGAGCATACAAAACATAATTTCATTTGAAGGTTTAGAGTTTGGCACATACAAATTTACTTGGAACGGCAGGTAAATACCGCATATAGGAAGGTATGGTGGACTCATATGGAATAACTTTGGGGTTTTATGGAAGTGGATGCACAAACACTATTCCTGCTTAGTACAAGTGTAGGCTAGAAAGAGACTGGGAAGCGACCAACTAGAGAGCAACAACAGTCATGAACATGCATTAAGATTAATCAACAATGAGTGCAAGCATGAGTAGGATATAAATCACCATGAACATAAATATCATGGAGGCTATGTTGATTTTGTTTCAACTACATGCGTGAACATGTGCCAAGTCAAGCCACTCGAATCGTTCAAAGGAGGATACCACCCTATCATACCACATTACAACCATTCTAATAGCATGTTGGTACACAAGGAAAACCATTATAAGCTCCTAGCAAATTAAGCATGGCATGAGCAACTATAATCTCTAATTGTCATTACAAACATGTTTCATTCATAATAGGCTGAATCAGGAATGATGAACTAATCATATTTACAAAAATAAGATAGGTCGAGTTCATACCAGCTTCTCTCATCTCATTCAGTCCATCATATATCATCATTATTGCCTTTCCCTCGCATGACCGAACGGTATGGATAATAATAATAGTGCACGTGCATTGGACTAAGCTGGAATCTGCAAGCATTTTATACAAGGGAGCAGACAAGGTAATATGGGCTCTTGGTTAAATCAACAATAATGCATATGAGAGCCACTCAACATTTTCATCATGGTTTTCTCCTCTTGACCCCCAAAGAATAAGAAAAGAAATAAAACTATTTACACGGGAAAGCTCCCAACAAGCAAAAGAAGAACAAGATATCTTTTTGGGTTTTCTTTTAATTACCACTACTACAGGCACGGAAAGTAAACTAGCTAAAAGATATAACTAATTTTTTTGGTTTTTCTTAAGGTTTTTTCAAACACACAAGAAGAAGGCTTAGAAAAGAAAATAAACTAGCATGGATAGTACAATGAAAAAGTATCAGCACCGACAACTAGAATGAGTGTGTGAACATCAATGTAACGTCGGTGAGAAATACGTACTCCCCCAAGCTTAGGCTTTTGGACTAAGTTGGTCTATGGCACTGCTGGCCTGGAGGATATCCAAAGTCATAGCCGGGATTGTACTGAGATGCAGTAGCTACTGCCTAAAGAGCTGCAGCTTGGAGGCGAGCTGCCTCCGCCCCCCTCTCGTACTCGTTTGCCTCCTCCCTGGTTATAACATATCTCCTTTTTGCCTGAAAGTTAAAGAAAGTAGGAGCAGGGAGGGCAACATGGACAGTGCGCTGTCTGTCAAAGATTAGTCGGTACTGGAGGAACTGTTCATTCCTCTCAAGAAACTGATGGCGAACCATAGCACTATAATCTAGATAAGCAGGAGGTAACTCCATATCATTTCCATGTATGGGTACACCAAGATAATTAGCTACACGAGTTGCATAAATTCCACCAAACAAATCTGCACTTATACTGTTAAGATGCAACCTTCGTGCCACAATGGCCCCAGAGTTATATTGTTTATCGCCTAATACCGCACTCCTGAGGACACAAAGATCTGGAACGCACATGTGACAAGCTTCATATTTACCGTCAATGCATCTACCTATAAAGAGAGCAAAATAATGTATGGAAGGGAAATGAATGCTCCCTCTGGTAGCTTGTGTGATTTCTCTAGATTCCCCCAAGTGATACTAGCAAGAAAGTCTTTATATTCAGATTTGCGAGGTTCACTAACATTGCCCCACTGTGGGAGTTTACAAGCAGTATTAAAATCTTCTAAGTCCATGGTATATGATTTATCATAAAGATCAAATAAAACAGTGTGAGAATTTCGTGAGGATGTAAATTTAAACCTCCTCACAAAGGAATCAGTTAGGTAGTGGTACTGTAGGCACTTATCTGACACGAAGTCCTCAAGATCATCATTATGCACATACGCGTTAAATTCATCCTTGATGCCTGCCTGGACCATAAACTCCTCTGACGTCCATTCACAAGGCCGCACTTGAGCTTCCCTCGATGGTTCATCGTCCGGTTCACATATCGCGAGCCTTGGTCCTTGCTTCCTTGAGGAACCACCTTGGTATATTTTCCTATGCATTTTTCTTTCTCCGAATTTTTTTTGAAATTTTAGTGACTCAAAACAAAAGTGAACCAAACTCAACAAGATTGATAGCAACTACTCCCACAAGCGCCTAGAGGCTATATCATGCATTAAAACTACTTTGGACCATATAAATTTTACATGCAAGCTCAAGAACAGGGTCACCTTAGCAGCAAAAATTTGCAATAAATAAAGCACTAGAACAAAAACTAATTGGACCATTGGAGGAGTCACATACCGAAGAACAATCTCCCCAAACAGTTTTGTGAATGGAGCTTTGAGCAAAGAGATCGAAAATGGCAGCAAGATGAGCTAGAACATGGGTTTGAGCTATGAGAAGGTTTTTTCTAGAGGAAGACAAAGTGAGTGGGTGCTGAAATAAGTGGAGGGGGTCCACGTGGGGCCCATGAGGCAGGGGGCGTGCCCTGTGCCCTCGTGGTCAAATGGTGGGGCCCCCTGGTGTGTTCTCGGTGCCAGAAATTCTTAAATATTCTACAAAAAATAATATTTCATTTTCAGGACATTTGGAGAACTTTTATTTTCAGGGTATTTTTATTGCAAGGATAATTCAGAAAATAGACAGAAAATACTTTTTTGCTTTATTTAATCTAAATAACAGAAAGTAAAAGGAGGGTATAGAGAGTTGTGCTTTCTAACTTCATCCACTCGTGCTCATCAAAAGGAGTCCACTAACAAGGTTGATTAAGTCTTGTTAACAAACTCTTTCCGAATCGAGCTAGAACATGGGTTTGAGCTATGAGAAGGTTTTTTCTAGAGGAAGACAAAGTGAGTGGGTGCTGAAATAAGTGGAGGGGGTCCACGTGGGGCCCATGAGGCAGGGGGCGTGCCCTGTGCCCTCGTGGTCAAATGGTGGGGCCCCCTGGTGTGTTCTCGGTGCCAGAAATTCTTAAATATTCTACAAAAAATAATATTTCATTTTCAGGACATTTGGAGAACTTTTATTTTCAGGGTATTTTTATTGCAAGGATAATTCAGAAAATAGACAGAAAATACTTTTTTGCTTTATTTAATCTAAATAACAGAAAGTAAAAGGAGGGTATAGAGAGTTGTGCTTTCTAACTTCATCCACTCGTGCTCATCAAAAGGAGTCCACTAACAAGGTTGATTAAGTCTTGTTAACAAACTCTTTCCGAATCGAGCTAGAACATGGGTTTGAGCTATGAGAAGGTTTTTTCTAGAGGAAGACAAAGTGAGTGGGTGCTGAAATAAGTGGAGGGGGTCCACGTGGGGCCCATGAGGCAGGGGGCGTGCCCCGGGGGTGGGCGTGCCCTGTGCCCTCGTGGTCAAATGGTGGGGCCCCCTGGTGTGTTCTCGGTGCCAGAAATTCTTAAATATTCTATAAAAAATAATATTTCATTTTCAAGACATTTGGAGAACTTTTATTTTCAGGGTATTTTTATTGCAAGGATAATTCAGAAAACAGACAGAAAATACTTTTTTGCTTTATTTAATCTAAATAACAAAAAGTAAAAGGAGGGTATAGAGAGTTGTGCTTTCTAACTTCATCCATCTCGTGCTCATCAAAAGGAGTCCACTAACAAGGTTGATTAAGTCTTGTTAACAAACTCTTTACGAATCGCATGAAACCGGAGAATTTTCGAATAACACTAGGTTACCTCAATGGGGATATGCATGTCCCCGACAATAAGAATATCATATTTCTTCTTGACAGCAGGAAGAGGGAATTCAAAACCTCCAATGGTAATCATTGAAAATTTTCCAATAGAATTGATACTGTGGACTTGAGGTTGTTTCCTCGGAAAGTGTACCGTATGCTCATTACCATTAACATGAAAGTGTCATTGCCTTTGTTGCAATCAATAACAGCCCCTGCAGCATTCAAAAAGGGTCTACCAAGGATAATATACATACTATCATCCTCGGGAATATCAAGAATAACAAAGTCTGTTAAAATAGTAACGTTTACAACCACAACAGGCACATCCTCACAGATACCGACAGGTATAGCAGTTGATTTATCAGCCATTTGCAAAGATATTTCAGTAGGCGTCAACTTATTCAAATCAAGTCTATGATATAAAGAGAGAGGCATAACACTAACATCTGCTCCAAGATCACATAAAGTAGTTTTAACATAGTTTCTTTTAATGGAGCATGGTATAGTTGGTACTCCTGGATCTCCTAGTTTCTTAGGTATTCCACCTTTAAAAGTATAATTGGCAAGCATTGTGGAAATTTCAGCTTCCGGTATCTTTATTTTATTTGTAACAATATCTTTCATATACTTAGCATAAGGATTCATTTTAAGCATATCAGTCAAATGCATACGCAAAAAGATAGGTCTAATCATCTCAGCAAAGCGCTCAAAATCCTCATCATCCTTTTTCTTTGATGGTTTAGAGAGGAAAAGGCATGGGTTTCTGAACCCATGGTTCTCTTTCTTTACCATGCTTCCTAGCAATGCAGTCTCTCTTATCATAATGTTGATTCTTTGATTGTGGGTTAACAAGATCAATGGCAGGTTCAATCTCTACATCATTGTTATTGCTAGGTTGAGCATTAACATGAACATCATCATTATCACTAGGTTCATGTTCATTACCAGATTGTGTTTCAGCATCAGAAATAGAAATATCATTGGGATTCTCAGGTGTGTCAACAACAGGTTCACTAGAAGCATGCAAAGTCCTATCTTTTTCTTTCTCTTCTTCTTAGAAGGACTAGGTGTATCAACATTAGTTCTCTAAGAATCTTGCTCAACTCTCTTAGGGTGGCCCTCAGGATACAAAGGTTCCTGAGTCATTCTACCCCCTCTAGTCATAACTCTAACAACATTATCATTTTTATTATTATTTATTTCATGGAGCAAATCATCTTGAGCATTAAGCACTTGTTCTACCTGAGTGTAACCATAGAAGCATGTTTACTAATAAGTTTAAGGTCACCTTTAACTCTAGACATATAATCACTCAAGTGTTCAACCATATAAGCATTACATTTCAATTGTCAACCAACATAAGCATTGAAGTTTTCTTGTTTAACAATAAAATTATCAAACTCATCAAAGCATTGGCTAGCAGACTTATTACGAGGAATAATGTTGGGAAAGTAGTAATTTCAAAAAAATTCCTACGCACACGCAGGATCATGGTGATGCATAGCAACGAGAGGGGAGAGTGTTGTCTACGTACCCTCGTAGACCGTTCGCGGAAGCGTTATATCAATGCGGTTGATGTAGTCGTACGTCTTCACGATCCGACTGATCAAAGTACCGAAAGCATGACACCTCCGAGTTCTGCACATGTTCGGCTTGGTGACGTCCTTGCCTTCTCGATCCAGCAAGAGGGGCGAAGTAGTAGATGAGTTCCGGCAGCACGACGGCGTGGTGACGGTGTTGGTGAAGAAGAATATCCGCAGGGCTTCGCCTAAGCACTACGAAAACTATGACGGAGGATAAACTAGAGGGGACGGGGTTGCCGGCACACGGCTTGGTGTTTCTTGATGTGTCTTTGGCGCTAGCCCTGCCCCTCTATTTATATGTTGAGCCTTGGGGTCGAATCTTAGAGCAAAAGCCTCCTCAAAGTCGGTTTTGCCCGAAAGGCAAGAGTCCTTCTCGGACTCCAGGGCCAGATACCAGGGATCTTGGCGTCTGGACCCGTCTGGCCCCTGGACTCCACAAAACTACCTTTTGTGATTTCCAAAAACCTCGTGGGCTTTCCCCTTTGGCCCAGATAAAGTGTTCTCGTGCCCAAACATTTCGGGAAACATCCGGAACCCCTTCCGGAGATCAAACACTACTATCCACATATCAATCTTTACTTCCGGACCATTCCGGAGTTCATCGTCATATCCGTGATCTCATCTGAAACTCCGAACAACATTCGGTCACCAACATACATAACTCATAATACTATATCGTCAAGGAACGTTAAGCGTGCGGACCCTACAGGTTCGAGAACTATGTAGACATGACCGAGACACCTCTCTGGTCAATAACCAATAGCAGGACCTGGATGCCCATATTGGCTCCTACATATTCTACGAAGATCTTCATCGGTCAGACCGCATAACAACATACGTTGTTCCCTTTGTCATCGGTATGTTACTTGCCCGAGATTCGATCGTCGGTATCTCAATACCTAGTTCAATCTCGTTACCCGCAAGTCTCTTTACTCGTTCCGTTATACATCATCCCGCAACTAACTCATTAGTTGCAATGCTTGCAAGGCTTATAGTGATGTGCATTACCGAGTGGGCCCATAGATACCTCTCCGACAATCGGAGTGACAAATCCTAATATCAAAATACGCCAACCCAACAAGTACCTTCGGAGACACCTGTAGAGCACCTTTATAATCACCCAGTTACGTTGTGACGTTTGGTGGCACACAAAGTGTTCCTCCGGTAAACAGGAGTTGCATAATCTCATAGTCATAGGAACATGTATAAGTCATGAAGAAAGCAATAGCAACAAACTAAACGATCAAGTGCTAAGCTAACGGAATGGGTCAAGTCAATCACATCATTCTCCTAATGATGTGATCCCGTTAATCAAATGACAACTCATGTCTATGGTTAGGAAACTTAACCATCTTTGATCAACGAGCTAGTCAAGTAGAGGCATACTAGTGACACTCTGTTTGTCTATGTATTCACACATGTATTATGTTTTTGGTTAATACAATTCTAGAATGAATAATAAACATTTATCATGAAATAAGGAAATAAATAATAACTTTATTATTGCCTCTAGGGAATATTTCCTTCAGTCTCCCACTTGCACTAGAGTCAATAATCTACATCACATCGCCATGTGACTTAACATCAATAGTTCACATCACCATGTGATTAACACCCATAGTTCACATCTTCATGTGACCAACACCCAAAGGGTTTACTAGAGTCAATAATCTAGTTCACAAGGCTATGTGATTAACACCCAAAGAGTACTAAGGTGTGATCATGTTTTGCTTGTGAGAGAAGTTTAGTCAACGGGTCTGTAACATTCATATCCGTATGTATATTGCAAATTTCTATGTCAACAATGCTCTGCACGGAGCTACTCTAGATAATTGCTCCCACTTTCAATATGTATCCAGATTGAGACTTAGAGTCATCTGGATCAGTGTCAAAATTTGCATCGATGTAACCTTTTACGACGAACCTTTTTGTCATTTCCATAATCGAGAAACATATCCTTATTTCACTAAGGATAATTTTGACCGTTGTCCAGTGATCTACTCCTAGATCACTATTGTACTCCCTAAAATCAGTGTAGGGTATACAATAGATCTGGTACATAGCATGGCATATTTTATAGAACCTATGGCCAAGGCATAGGGAATGACTTTCATTCTCTTTCTATCTTCTGCCATGATCGGGATTTGAGTCTTACTCAGTTTCACACCTTGTAACACAGGCAAGAACTCTTTCTTTGACTGTTCCATTTTGAACTACTTCAAAATCTTGTCAAGGTATGTACTTATTGAAAAACTTATCAAGCGTCTTGATCTATCTCTATAGATCTTGATGCTCAATATGTAAGAAGTTTCACCAAGGTCTTTCTTTGAAAAACTCCTTTAAAACATTCCTTTATGCTTTGCAGAATAATTCTACATTATCTCCGATCAACAATATGTCATTCACATATACTTATCAGAAATGTTGTAGTGCTCTCACTCACTTTCTTGTAAATACAGGCTTCATCGCAAGTCTGTATAAAACTATATGCTTTGATCAACTTATCAAAGCGTATATTCCAACTCCGAGATGCTTGCACCAGTCCATAGATGGATCGCTGGAGCTTGCATATTTTGTTAGCACCTTTAGGATTGACAAAACCTTCTGGTTGCATCATATACAACTCTTCTTAAATAAATCCATTAAGGAATGCAGTTTTGTTTATCCATTCGCCAGATTTCATAAAATGCGGTAATTGCTAACATGATTCGGACAGACTTAAGCATAGATACGAGTGAGAAACTCATCGTAGTCAACACCTTGAACTTGTCGAAAACCTTTTTGCGACAATTCTAGCTTTGTAGATAGTAACACTACTATCAGCGTCCGTCTTCCTCTTGAAGATCCATTTAATCTCAATGGCTCGCCGATCATTGGGCAAGTCAATCAAAGTCCATACTTTGTTCTCATACATGGATCTCATCTCAGATTTCATGGCCTCAAGCCATTTCATGGAATCTGGGCTCATTATTGCTTCCTCATAGTTCGTAGGTTCGTCATGGTCAAGTAACATGACCTCCAGAACAGGATTACCGTACCACTCTGGTGCGGATCTCACTCTGGTTTACCTACAAGGTTCAGTAGTAACTTGATCTGAAGTTACATGATCATCATCATTAGCTTCCTTACTAATTGGTGTAGTAGTCACAGGAACAGATTTCTGTGATGGACTACTTTCCAATAAGGGAGCAGGTACAGTTACCTCATCAAGTTCTACTTTCCTCCCACTCACTTCTTTCGAGAGAAACTCCTTCTCTAGAAAGGATCCATTCTCAGCAATGAATATTTGCCTTCAGATCTGTGATAGAAGGTGTACCCAACATTTTCTTTTGGGTATCCTATGAAAATGCACTTCTCCGATTTGGGTCTGAGCTTATCAGGTTGAAACTTTCTCACATAAGCATTGCAACCTCAAACTTTAAGAAACGACAGCTTAGGTTTCTTGCCAAACCATAGTTCATACAGTGTCATCTCGACGGATTTAGATGGTGCCCTATTTAACGTGAATGTAGCTGTCTCTAATGCATAACCCCAAAACGATAGTGGTAAATCAGTAAGAGACATCATAGATCGCACCATATCTAATAAAGTACGGTTACGACGTTCGAACACACCATTACACTGTGGTGTTCTAGGTGGCATGAGTAGTGAAACTATTTCACATTGTTTTAACTGAAGGCCAAACTCGTAACTCAAATATTTTACTTCTGCGATCATATTGTAGAAACTTTTATTTTTGTTACGATGATTCTCCACTTCACTCTGAAATCCTTTGAACTTTTCAAATGTTTCAGATTTGTGTTTCATCAAGTAGATATACTCATATCTGCTCAAATCATCTGTGAAGATCAGAAAATAATGATACCTGCTGTGAGCCTCAATATTCATCGGACCACATACATCAGTATGTATGATTTCTAACAAATCTATTGCTCCCTCCATTGTTCCGGAGAATGGAGTCTTAGTCATCTTGCCCATGAGGCATGGTTCGCAAGCATCAACTGATTCATAATCAAGTGATTCCAAAAGCCCATCAGCATGGATTTTCTTCATGCGCTTTACACCAATATGACCTAAACGGCAGTGCCACAAATAAGTTGCACTATCATTATTAACTTTGCATATTTTGGCTTCAATATTATGAAAATGTGTATCACCACGATCGAGATCCAACAAACCATTTTCATTGGGTGTATGACCATAGAAGGTTTTATTCATGTAAACAGAACAACAATTATTCTCTAACTTACATGAATAACCGTATTGCAATAAACATGATCCAATCATATTCATGCTCAATGCAAACACTAAATAACATTTATTTTAGGTTTAACACTAATCCCGAAAGTATAGGGAGTGTGCGATGATGATCATATCAATCTTGGAAGCATTTCCAATACACATCGTCACTTCACCCTTAACTAGTCTCTGTTCATTCTGCAACTCCCGTTTCGAGTTACTATTCTTAGCAACTGAACCAGTATCAAATACCGAGGGGTTGCTATAAACACTAGTAAAGTACACATCAATAACATGTATATCGAATATAGCTTTGTTCACTTTGCCATCCTTCTTATCCACCAAATACTTGGGGTAGTTCCGCTTCCAGTGACCAGTCCCTTTGCAGTAGAAGCACTTAGTTTCAGGCTTAGGTCCAGACCTGGGCTTCTTCTTGAGCAGCAACTTGCTTGTCGTTCTTCTTGAAGTTCCCCTTTCTTCTCTCTGTCCCTTTACTTGAAACTAGTGGTCTTGTTAAACATCAACACTTGGTGCTCTTTCTTGATTTCTACCTTCATCGATTTCAACATCGCGAAGAGCTCGGGAATTACTTTCGTCATCCCTTGCATATTATAGTTCATCACAAGTTCTAGTAACTTGGTGATGGTGACTAGAGAATTCTGTCAATTACTATCTTATCTAGAAGATTAACTCCCACTTGATTCAAGCAATTGTAGTACCCAGACAATCTGTACACATGCTCACTGGTTGAGCTATTCTCCTCCATCTTGTAGGCAAAGTACTGTCAGAGGTCTCATACCTCTCGACACGGGCATGAGTATGAAATACCAATTTCAACTCTTGGAACATCTTATATGCTCCGTGGCGTTCAAAACATTTTTGAAGTCCCGGTTCTAAGCCGTAAAGCATGGTGCACTTAACTATCAAGTAGTCATCATACCGAGCTTTTGTCAAAACGTTCATAACGTCTGCATCTGCTCCTGCAATAGGTCTGTCACCTAGTGGTGCATCAAGGACATAATTCTTCTGTGCAGCAACGAGGATAAACCTCAGATCACAGATCCAATCCGCATTATTGCTACTAACATCTTTCAACTTAGTTTTCTCTAGGAACATATAAATAATAAACAGGGAGCAACATCGCGAGCTATTGATCTACAACATAGATATGCTAATACTACCAGGACTAAGTTCATGATAAATTAAAGTTCAGTTAATCAAATTATTAAAGAACTCCCACTTAGATAGACATCCCTCTAATCCTCTAAGTGATTGCGTGATCCATATCAACTAAACCATGTCCGATCATCACATGAGATGGAGTAGTTTCAATGGTGAACATCACTATGTTGATCATATCTACTATATGATTCACGCTCGACCTTTCGGTCTCCGTGTTCCGAGGCCATATCTGTTATATGCTAGGCTCGTCAAGTTTAACTTGAGTATTCCACGTGTGCAACTGTTTTGCACCCGTTGTATTTGAACGTAGAGCCTATCACACCCGATCATCACGTGGTGTCTCAGCCCGAAGAACTTTCGCAATGGTGCGTACTCAGGGAGAACACTTATACCTTGATAATTTAGTGAGAGATCATCTTATAATGCTATTGTCAATCAAAGCAAGATAGATGCATAAAAAGATAAACATCACATGCAATCAATATAAGTGATATGATATGGCCATCATCATCTTGTGCTTGTGATCACCATCTTCGAAGCACCGTCATGATCACCATTGTCACCGGTGCGACACCTTGATCTCCATCGTAGCATCGTTGTCGTATCGCCAACTTATGCTTCTACGACTATCGCTACCGCTTAGTGATAAAGTAAAGCATTACAGGGCATTTGCATTGCATACAATAAAGCGACAACCATATGGCTCCTACCAGTTGCCGATAACTCGGTTACAACATGATCATCTCATACAATAAAAGTTAGCATCATGCCTTGACCATATCACATCACCACATGCCCTGCAAAAACAAGTTAGACATCCTCTACTTTGTTGTTGCAAGTTTTACGTGGCTGCTACGGGCTGAGCAAGAACCATTCTTACCTACGCATCAAAACCACAACGATAGTTCGTCAAGTTAGTGCTGTTTTAACCTTCTCAAGGACCGTGCGTAGCCACACTCGGTTCAACTAAAGTTGGAGAAACTGACAACCGACAGCCACCTGTGTGCAAAGCACGTCGGTAGAACCAGTCTCGCGTAAGCGTACGCGTAATGTCGGTCCGGGCCGCTTCATCCAACAATACCACCGAACCAAAGTATGACATGCTGGTAAGCAGTATGACTTATATCACCCACAACTCACTTGTGTTCTACTCGTGCATATAACATCTACGCATAAAACCTGGCTCAGATGCCACTATTGGGGAACGTAGTAATTTCAAAAAAATTCCTACGCACACGTAGGATCATGGAGATGCATAGCAACGAGAGGGGAGAGTGTTGTCTACGTACCCTCGTAGACCGTTCGCAGAAGCGTTATATCAATGCGGTTGATGTAGTCATACGTCTTCACGATCCGACCGATCCAAGTACCGAAAGCACGGCACCTCTGAGTTCTGCACACGTTTGGCTCGATGACGTCCTCGTCTTCTCGATCCAGCAAGAGGGGCGAAGTAGTAGATGAGTTCCGGTAGCATGACGGCGTGACGACGGTGTTGATGAAGAACAATCTCCGCAGGGCTTCACCTAAGCACTACAAAAACTATGACAGAGGATAAACTAGAGGGGACGAGGTTGCCGGCACACGGCTTGGTGTTTCTTGATCTGTCTTTGGTGCTAGCCCTGCCCTTCTATTTATATGTTGAGCCCTGGGGTCGAAACTTGGAGCAAAAGCCTCCTCAAAGTCGGTTTTGCCCGAAAGGCAAGAGTCTTTTCGGACTCCAAGGCCAGACGCCAGGGTTCTTGGCGTCTGGACCCAGACGCCAGGGACCCTGGCGTCTGGCCCCTGGACTCTGCAAAACTTCCTTTTGCGCTTTCCAAGAACCTCATGGGCTCTCCCCTTTGGCCCAGATAAAGTGTTCTCGTGCCCAAACATTTCGGGAAGCATCCGGAACCCCTTCCGGTGAATTCCGGAACCCTTTCGGAGATCAAACACTACTATCCACATATCAATCTTTACTTCCGGACCATTCTAGAGTTCCTCGTCATATTCGTGATCTCATCCGAAACTCCGAACAACATTCGGTCACCAACATACATAACTCATAATACTATATTGTCAAGGAACGTTAAGCATGCGGACCCTACAGGTTCGAGAACTATGTAGACATGGCCGAGACACCTCTCTGGTAAATAACCAATAGCGGGACCTGGATGCCCATATTGGCTCCTACATATTCTACGAAGATCTTTATCGGTCAGACCGCATAACAACATACGTTGTTCCCTTTGTGATCGGTATGTTACTTGCCCGAGATTCGATCGTCGGTATCTCAATACCTAATTCAATCTTGTTACCGGCAAGTCTCTTTACTCATTCTGTAATACATCATCCCGCAACTAACTCATTAGTTTCAATGCTTGCAAGGCTTATAGTGATGTGCATTATCGAGTGGGCCCAAAGATACCTCTCCGACAATTGGAGTGACAAATCCTAATCTCGAAATACGCCAACCCAACAAGTACCTTCGGAGACACATGTAGAGCACCTTTATAATCACCCAGTTACATTGTGACGTTTGGTGGCACACAAAGTGTTCCTCCGGTAAACAGGAGTTGCATAATCTCATAGTCATAGGAACATGTATAAGTCATGAAGAAAGCAATAGCAACAAACTAAACGATCAAGTGCTAAGCTAACAGAATGGGTCAAGTCAATCACATCATTCTCCTAATGATGTGATCCCATTAAATAAATGACAACTCATGTCTATGGTTAGGAAACTTAACCATCTTTGACCAACGAGCTAGTCAAGTAGAGGCATACTAGTGACACTCTGTTTGTCTATGTATTCACACATGTATTATGTTTCTGGTTAATACAATTCTAGCATGAATAATAAACATTTATCATGAAATAAGTAAATAAATAATAACTTTATTATTGCCTCTAGGGCATATTTCCTTCAAATAACACCTTCATCAAATCTATAGAGAGAATTTACATTTACTACATGTGTCGGGTTATTAAGACCATGTATTCTTAACATCTTCAGCTTTAATACCCTTTTATTTCATAGATATATTTCCCTCTTGCATATCTTCAGGACTGAGAAATAGAATATCCCTTTTCTTCGGAGTTGGCTTAGGAGTTGGTTTAGGAAGTATCCAATCATTATCATTGCTCAATATATTATTTAATAGCAATTCAGCTTGCTCAACAGTTCTTTCCCTGAAAACACAACCAACGCAACTATCCAGGTGGTCTTTGGAAGCTTCGGTTAGTCCATTCAACCGTAGTTTTCACTAGTGGCTTCTCTCGAGAAAAAAATAGCAAACGGTGGGTAAATGGATTACTGTTGGGCAATTGATAGAACTTCAAATAATCATGATGATATCTAGGTAATGATCATTATATAGGCTTCACGTCCAAGATTAGTAGACCGACTCCTGCCTGCATATACAACTATTACTCCACACATTGACCGCTATCCAGCATGCATCCAGTGTATTAAGTTCATAGAGAAATGGAGTAATGCAATAAGAATGATGGCATGATGTAGACAAGATCTATTTATGTAGAAATAGACCCCATCTTGTTATCCTTAATGGCAACGATACATACATGTCGGTTCCCCTTCTGTCACTGGGATCAAGCACCGTAAGATCGAACCCATCACAAAGCACCTCTTCCCATTACAAGATAAATAGATCAAGTTGGCCAAACAAAACCCAAATATCGGAGAAGAAATATGAGGCTATAAGCAATCATGCATATAAGAGATCAAAGAAGACTCAAATAACTTTCATGGATAAAAGCATAGATCTGATCATAAACTCAAAGATCATCGGATCCCAACAAACACACCGGAAAAGAATTACATCATATGGATCTCCAAGAGACCATTGTATTGAGAATCAAACGAGATAGAGGAAGCCATCTAGCTACTAACTACAGACCTGAAGGTCTACAAAAGACTACTCACACATCATCGGAGAGGCACCAATGGGCATGATGAACCCCTCCGTGATGGTGTCTAGATTGGATCTGGTGTTTCTGGACTCTGCGGCGGCTGGAATTGATTTTCGTTGACTCCCCTAGGGTTTCTAGAATAATGGGGTATTTATAGAGCAAAGAGTCGGTTCGGGAGGCACCCGAGGTGCCCAGGTGCGCCCTGGTGGATTGTGCTCCCCTCGGAGCACCCCCAGGCGCTTCTCCGGCCGATTGGATGTCTTCTGGTCCAAAAAAATCCACCAAAAGTTTCGCTACGTTTGGACTCCATTTGGTATTGATTTCCTGCAATGTAAAAAACATGCAGAAAATATCAACTGGCACTTGGCACTATGTCAATAGGTTAGTACCAAAAAATGATATAAAATGATTATAAAACATCCAAGAATGATAATATAACAGCATGGAACAATCAAAAATTATAGCTACATTAGAGACGTATCAGCCCCTGTTGCGTAAGGAAGAAGAGGCGGGCCCGGAGCTCTACATCCGGCTCCACGCCTAGGTAGCCCTCTAGAGCATGGCGAAGTCGGCAAGGTGCAGCACGGCGTTGGCACCAAGGTGGTGTGGCTGTAGCCCGAAGAAACTAAGGAAGGAGCGGAAGAAGGTGCTCGCGGGCAGGCCAAACCCGCACTTGAAGTGGCTGAGGAAGACCACACGTTTGCCCTCCTACGGCTGCGGCTCCTCCTCACTACCCGCCATGTGCGCAACCACCTCCGTCGCCGGCGGCAGCCGCCTGGTGTCACAGAGGTACTGGATGTCCTCCTCGTTGGACTCGGACCCCTCCTAGGACTCCTTTGGCTGTGCCATCAGCGGAGCTTCTCGGAGGCACGGAGTACGACAGCAAGAAGAAGACTGGGGTGGCGTCGGGGCGCTGTGGCGGGGGTGCGCTCGAGATTTGGAGGAGAAGAGGAAGACGAAGGGAGTGCGAGGGGAGCATGTGAGGGCGTTTCCGCCGTGCCCCTCCCTCTGTTTTATAACCACGATGGGACGTGGGGAAGTGGGATTGGTTGTGCCCATGATTCCACTTCCCAGCATTGTGTGGGCATGTTTTCCCCCATGGCTTAACTACATGGAGAAGTGGAACCGCCCCCCGCTGCCACAATAAATCCCCCATGCGCGGGCCGAGGGCGCGGCATGGCGGGGCCCAGCCCACTATTGCGTCCCATCACGCGCGTTGCCTATTAGGGCCTCGCCGGCCACTGTTCACCACGTGGCGCTGCATCGAGCCGCGAAAGATGCCTCCTTCCCCTTCAAGACTCGACTGGCGTTTCGCTTTGCCGCCCAGGCCGGGAGGCCGCGATCCGGCTTCCGGAAGCTGGCACATAGTGGGTGCTGCCAGGACCCGGCGACCGCAAGCTTCACCAACCCGATCGCCTCCTTAGGGGGGTAAAACTGCGAAGGTCCTCCTGCTCGAAGTCGGCGTGCCTTCATAGCTACGGGGACTACTGTCGGGGGAATGACCTCGGGCAGTCAAGGAAACTCGGATCCTTTTCAGAAACATCGGGGCTGGCAAAGCCCCTCAATCCGGCTCGCCCCTGGTCGGCTCCCCAGTGCGACCCAACCAGTTACCGCGACCCGGCCAGCCAACTGGCGCATGCCGGCCGTCCACAAGAAGTCAACCCACAACGACAAGTAGGCGTGGCTACAGTATGCCCTCCTTTACGGCGGCCCCGCCAGGCGCGGCTACAGTATGCCCTCCTTTACGGCGGCCCCGCCAGGCGCGGCAGCGGCGCTCCCCATGCCTCCACCCGGGGCGGGCGGTGTCCCGGAGGCGTGGCCCTATAGTAGGGCAGCTCTGACCATCCCACGACGCACGGCGAGGCGCGCCACAGTACCTAGCAGCCGGCCGTACCCGCGCCCGGCGGCCCTGGTATGGCCCGCACCCAGCGGACCCGGCAGATCCGGCGGCTCCATGGCCCCCATTGCCGGCTCATAGATACTGACACCAAGGCCCCGCGCCCATGTAATATTCCCATTGTAACACTGGGGGTCGGCCTATAAAACCCCACAAGAGGCCTCCATGCACGGGGCGATCATCAGTAGAACACACACTCACACTCATGTAGAGGAGAAGCATCGCATGCATTGGCATGTCTTCTTTCCTCCCCCGAACAGCTCAAGGAGCTAGCCTATATCCACTTCATATAAACCACACTGGGCAGGACTAGGGGTGTTATCTCTTCGGAGATCCCCGAACCTGGGTATGTCTCATGTCACACACTTGCTCGTGCCAACCTCGCCTCTGGAACCCACCGGTGCCCTTATGTCTTTCCCCTCTTTTAGCCATCCCATGGCATCTGCCGTGAGATCACCACGACATCGTCCGAGCCCTCTTGTAGGACCATTCCACGGCAAGACAGAGGAGGACCGCATAAAGAGAGAGTTCTAGGAGAGGGCGTGGCACTACTCCGAGTGGGTGGAGGAGGATGCGTGACATAAAGCTGGATATGCCATCGGCTTCTACTGTTTGATCGCCTCCCTGGACTACAACCGCCGCATGTATGAGGCGACGAGACAGAAAGCTAACGCTGCACTCATATCAGCCTCAGGGATGCCGCCTATGCTCGCAACGACAACACACAGGCCTTCCTTGATCACGTGATCAAGGAATACGATGCTCTGGAAGCCTCGCCCCACAACGAGGTCACTTCCCAGAAGAGGGGGACGTTGTAGTACAAATTTCTTGTAAATTGGGAAATGCATTGGTTTTGCTTCGATTCAAATGCGGACATGCTGATCATTGCATGCTTGCATGTGTTATGCAATAGTGAGTCCACAAAGTTTATAGTGATCATCTGCCTTGTGCACTCTGTTTTAAAAAATTGAAAGGATAATAGACAAACCATATCACGGTGTCAAGAAGTCTTGTTATGTCACATATCGTTTCTGAATAAGCACCAACTAGTTTCTGATATGTTTCCTCTTAAATTGGTTCGAATCCAGACATGTCGATTCACACATGTTTTTTAGATGACCGACACATGTTTTGGTTTCATGGAGAAAGTACTGAAAATCCAAAGGATTTTTATGAAACCAGAAATTTCGGGCTAGTCAGTTGAAAAAATTGTAAATAGTGGATGTGAAAAAGTTGCATGCGGGTGTGAAACCAGGAAAAGGAGTAGATAGTAAATTCCTGGAACTCATCTCTCGCAACCGTCTCCTTAGCACTCTCACGCCCTTCCAGATTTTGGCCAACTATAAGTACCGCGCCGCCCACGGCGGTGGGCACAATAGTTAGATTCATCTCATACCAGTCCTTGTGCTCACCCTCATCCCTTCCAAACTCCCGTGCATGCCATGACGCTGTCGATCCCTGCCCAATGCGGATCGCCGCCCCACTCGAGGGAGGATGCATCCCCACAACAAGCCAAGCGAGATGCACCATCGCACAAAGCAGAGGACAATGCCTCATCACCCCTAGCTGAGGATACCGAGCGAATAGCCAACAATGACATCGCCCGAGCGCCTGCCCCGACGAGGAGAAGCTGTGGGAGGCATTGCGGACAGCCATGCACATTGAGAGACAGGCATCCATGAAGGCCGAGGTGGAGGAGAGAGCCATGCATCAGGCGCCTTGGGAGGCCCACGTGGCCGTCGACGGAGAAATGGAAGCGGCATGCTCATGCCATGGCTGAGAGGGCGGAGGAAGACGTCAAATGGATGGCCATTAATGCCAAAGGGTCCATGTGACTCATACGCCTGGAAGTACAAAGATTGGGTGTATGCTGCCTGCGAGGAAGGGTACCTATGAGCGCCAGATTACTTGACTAATGGGTTTGCGCTGGAACGTCAGTGACGCGCCGCTGAGAACCTCGCGAAATGCGAGGCAGAGGAGAAGGAGCTCCCCAAATGTTGTGGGAAGAGGCGACACTCTAGAGAAATCGTCGAATAATGATGAGCAGGAACTCATATGTTTCAAATTAGATATTACCATCATCCTTCAAAATTGTTACTTGTTTGGATAATAAAGTATTTTAAAATTGTGAAATTCTTGATCCAATATGTATGCAATTGTGGAGAAGTACATTTTCAATATGTATGCAATTGTGTGTACCAACCCCCAACCCCCTCCTCATTTATGTGGAAAGAAATCACATGCAAAGCAATCAACAATAATCTAATAAATCGACAATAGCAATAAATCGCTTGTAAGCAAACAATAATCTCAATCGCATCATATCTTTTCTTGCATCTTCCTACGAATTCCCTTCCTTACATTTCGTAATTCCAGAGAACATTAGCGTCCATATATGTATTAACTTACATGTGGTGTGTTTGAGTAAATTGCTCAAAACTACCACATTTGTGGCTAGGGTACTTTAAAACCACCGCTTTTACCAAAAAATGCAAAATACCACCAACTCCGTGGCAAGTGAGGAACAAATCACACTTACTCGGAACTAAGCCGCATCTAACAGCGAAACTGGCTGGTGTGGCCTGTCTGTCGGGCTGATGTGGCAAAGACTAGTCCTAGTCAATGTGTTGACCTACTGAGGTGGACGGGGTCCCACTTGTCAGCCACACATCTTATTTCCCCCTCTTATCCTTCTTCCTCGCCTCTAATCTGCTCCTGCGAGCACATCACAACCTGCAGAAGTGGAAGCAAGCACCGACGGAAGCAATAGCAAGCCGTGGTGGAAGCAAGCGGCGAGGTGCTGGTCGTGGACGAGCCAGGCGGCGCGGTGCGGCAGGATGCGATGGGTGTGCGTGGAGCGATGCGTAGCCACGTCCATCACCGTCCATCTGCGGTGCCAGCCACCACCTCCAGTCACACCCCTCTAAGTGGCGCCAGGCTGGGTCTCCTCATGCCCAGGACGGGCCCGACGACACCGGCGAGGTCATGAACTGGAGGAGGATCCAGTGGGTGGCATGCCTACTTCGTGTCGCCCTCGGATCCATCATCGGGGTTGCGCGTGTGGGGGGAAGGGGGTAGGGAGGTCAGCAGTGCTTGGATCCGTAGCCGGGCAGCGCAGGGAAGCCGGCGATGCTTGAATCCATCGCCGGGTTATGGAGAGTGGCGGCGGTCATGGAGCGTCTGGGGATTGCGGTAGTTCCTCGCTGGGTGGCGCAGTGCCACGTTGTGGCGGCTAGCCGGAGAAGGGGTGGCTGTTAGCAGTGGGCACCGACGGCGGTAGGATCTTGGGCGCCTAGGCGGCAGATCGGGGTGAGTCAGCTGTGAGTCATGGAGTTGACAATGAGGAAGAAGAAAAAGGTGGAGATATGAGAGACTGACTGGTGGGGCTATCCTCAGTATATTGTCCAAGTTGGCATGCCAAATCAGCTTGACATGTGGGTCCCATCTGTCAGTTTTGCTGTTAGACGCGACTCAGTTTCGAATTAGTGCGATTTGTTACTCACTTGCTGCGGAGGTGGTGGTATTTTGTGATTTTTGGCAAAAGCGGTGGGTAGTTTGAAAAAATGTGGTGGTTTTGAGCAATTTACTCAGTGTGTTTGTATGTACAAAGGTTTTGTAATGTTGTGGGTAGTTTGACAAATATCATGAGCAATTTATTAGCACTTTGTGAATATGAGGTGCATTCATGGATAAATACTCTGATCACTTTCAGACTTTTTGGGATCATTATAAGAAAGTAAATTGAGCACTCTCAGAATTATACGCAATCCCTTGAGGAGCACGTAGAAACTTCGTTATATTTGTTTTACTAAACAAAGTGACTACACTAGTTTTTCAAGACAGTACAGATGCAGACGCTCATGCATACATGCATAAACTCTGTAGTCGATGGTAATGTGTCCTCCCATTGAACGAACATCGCCGGAAAGAGTGCAATAGTTTTTCGGCCCTTTGAATATGTAACAATGCCCGTGTAGCAACCCAAAAAGTGACTGCACTAGTTGTTCTGCTTGTTACCATGGCGACCGTGAATGCTACACATGGGCATGCATATGTGACCATTCGCCTCCTCGTCTACGCACGGCTGTGTGACTGATCGACAAGGGGGGGTAAATTGTGTCATTTGATGTGCTCCTTCTCTTGCGCCAAGTGCGCATGATGCTTCGTGTAACGAAGCCAAATGTCGCATTCCATGCACCTCATGTGGCTCCATTATGCAACGCAATAGGCTAGTTGGTGGTGCCCGGAAAGAGCTATGAGCGCCAGCTCTCTCCTAGCAATGTAGCTAGATGGTGAAGGGATTCTCCTTCGCGCCCATCTCCTTTGAGACTAGCGCCAAGTTCGTTCGCTTATGGAGGATAAGCACCACGACCATAGTGAGCTTTCAGATATGGCAATGGAGCGTGATGTCAAGGCTGAAAGAGGATGAACTATTTGGTCTCGGAGGCGGTCACCTATCCGGCCATGGTAATGTGGACGGATGTGGAGGTTGTAGGATAGAAGATGAACTCTTTGGTCATGGCGACAGTCTTCTTATAGCTGTGGGCGGCTGGGCGCCGAGCGCCTGGTGGGAAAAAGTGGAGGCAAAAGTTGGCGCCGGAGAGGATAAGTGGCGTCAATGGCCGATGGCAATTGGCACGCGGCCAACCGCTAGTAATCGCCACGCTACAGCACTGAAACTTTGCGTCCGCCTTCGTTAGGCGACAAGATGAGCCGTGTGGACCGATAGAACAAGAACATCTATTCTTACGACTCCGCTAGACTTACTATAAGTAAAGCAGTGCCATCACTTTGATCGAGAACTGGTCAATACCGTATTGGCATTGCAATATGTATTGTGTGCTCCACTTCCTGCGTTCGGGGCATAGGAAGCACACACTGTTTAAGTCTCAGTGTCCATTATAAATTAGATACTAGGGGTTCGCCAATCACGTTTGTATATGTATTGATTTAATTTATTTACGTGTGATATATTTTGTATATGTATTAATTTACATGTGGTGTGTTCATGTTTGCATATGAACTTACATGCATTAATGAATATTCTAAGCACTTTGAAATTTTTTAGAAGCAATATCAGAAAGTAGATTGACCACTTTCAGAAAATGTGAACAAAGACTTTCACCAAGTGAAGTTCAGCACTAGATAAGTCAGCTGCAAAAACAATTAGTTATTTTACGATTTATATTTTAGAAATTGGCCCTTTCAACATTTTCTATGACACTCAAATCCGTCGTGAAAAATGCACATGGTTAATGACGGGAAAAGTGTCGCCTAAAATTAGGTCTGAACATCACCAAAGTTGCCACATGGAGCTACACCTGGGAGAAATCAACTAGTGATGGTTTCTATCATAGAAAATGACCTTAGGCAACGGTTTGCTCTTCGCCACCAGGGTTTTTGTCATGGAATAACACATATTTTGTCGTGTTATCTAATCATATGTGATTATCAAAATTGCTTAGATTTACTAGATTGATTAGCATCTGTCCGATCTAGGCATGAGAATTATCTATCATGCATAATGAATTAGTGCATTTATAAGTGGGTTTAAATCACATTGCATTTACGTGACATGCACAATTTTCATGTTAAGATATTTCTTTGCTTATGGATAAATCACTCACATAGTTTCAATCGTAAAGACTGAATTAGTACTCCAGATGCCATGGATTAGATCTAGGGTTTCCTTGCCTCTTGTTGGCGCCGCCGGTCCACCTTATCTCCTATGGTCCTTGGACCATGGAGGCACGGTGGATCCCGGCCTTTGCCGGCAGGAGGGCTCCGTTCTTAGATGCTTTTCTGAGTTTTGTTAGGGTTTGTGTCATGCTCAAGAAGACGAGGCAGCGGCGGTTTCTTGAAGATGGAATAAGGTCCTCCCCGCCTAGCTCCCGTCCCGGTGATGTTTCAAGCATCGCCGGAAGGCGTGTGGAGGTTTGTCTCCGAAGGATCTCGTGGGATCCAGTTAGCGTTTGTCTTCGGTGGATCCGAGTGGATCCGATCTTCGTTCGTCTACGTTTGTGTGTCTGCAGGTTGGATCCTTTCGGTCTATGCTTCTCTTCATCGGCTGCAGTTGCTATTCTGGTGAGCTGGTCCTATGAGGCCTTAGCACGACGACTTCCCGACTGTCTACTACAACAATGTTTGCCCGGCTCCGACGAGGGAGGAGCGATGACGGCGGCGCGCCTTCGCCTCGCTCCAGTGCTTGTAGTTGTCGCTAGGTGGTTTACGGACCTGGATGTAATTTTTTTCTAGTGTTTGTTGTACTACCTTGACAGTTGATGAATAGATCGAAAAAAATTTCGTAAAAAAAAGAATTAGTATTCTATATAATATTTAGAAATGTATGTTTTGGGCCTCACGACCGCCTACATCCCTAGCAAAAAGGAGGCCAAAACTTTCATGACTTGTATGCAGAGCGATAACACAAACGCTAATGTTTTGATATTCTAATTCCTTAATTATCACCAAGTTGAGGGCATTTGGTCTAGTGGTATGATTCTCGCTTAGGGTGTAAGAGGCCCCGAGTTCAATTATTGGAATGCTCCACCCTTTTTGCATTGTTTGATGATTGTTGTCAGTAATCAGTGTAAAGTTTAATCTGCATCAGTCTCTGAATAATCATCCTCCATTTCTAAATATAGAGTGTATAGTTTTTGGCACGGAAATTAAAGAACGCACATGAAGTGAAAATTTCTTAAGTTTTGGGCGAGAATACATCTCACTAATTGACATGCGAAAATAGAGGAGCTTGCATAATATAAGTAAGTATAATCAAATCCTTAAAAAACATATGCAAACGAGTGGTGCAACGCATTGCACCTTATATTTCGGATTTTTTTCTCAAAAATCTATACACCTTATATCAAGGAACGGAGGGAGTATTAATTTTGTGCGAAGTTTAATCTGCATCAGACTCTGAATAATCATATTAATTTTGTGCGAAGATTCACTCTCGTCTAGATTAGCCTCAGATCCTGGACAAACTTTGTTTGAAACTTGGCGTTCACATCTTGATGCTAGTGCGAAATTTCACTCTCGTCTAGATTAGCCTCAGATCCTGGACAAACTTTGTTTGAAACTTGGCATTCACATCTTGATTAGCATCGCTACTTGATGGACCACAAAGGAGGAGCAAATTAAATTAAATGAAGTTTAACAAGAGGGTCAACTAATGTACTACTGTACATCATCATCATCACACACACACAGCCATATAAACAGTCATATACATCCTTTCAAAAAGAAAAAGAAAAAAACAATCGTATACATATTCATACAGTCTGCACGCAAGACGGATGTTAGCACCAATGTCAATACTGTATGTTCCGGCGATCGGTGGAAACGCTTCTTACAAGTTCCTTCCCGGAAGGAATGGTGAGGTCATGCTAATACTTCTTGGCGTTGGCATTAATGGCGAGGACGTTGCTTGAGAGCTCCGCGAGCACCTTCTCGTAACCGCCCAGGACTGGCTTCAGCTGCGGGCGGTCGAGGAAACCATCGTCGCAGGTGTCAACAGCGGTGCGCGCCGCGTCGAGCGCGCTGCCCGCCGTCCCCTTGTCTCCTCGCTTGAGCGCGGTCAGCGCCGAGTCGAACTCGTAGTTCATGTCGTCGTAATTACTGATGCAGTCTTTGATGGCGCCCTTGGAGAGCTTGTCCACGTGCGGGTCCTTGGACACGTCCGTGGCCGCGTTCTTCGCCTCCACGATCTTGGCGCGCACGGCATCTATGGCCAGTGTCAGCACGCCCAAGAGGTTCTTCTGCCGCCCTGGCACCGCCGCCGTCTCCGGCAGCCTGGCGATCGATGCCTCACACTCGTACGGGTAGCTCGTCCTGGCGCACATGGACTTCACCAACGGGCTCAGCATCCGGAGCACCGGCTGGGGCACCGTCTCCGAGTAGGACTGCACGTCCACCTCGGGCTTCGTCGGCGCCGCGTAGCCGTCGGGCGAGTCGGTCGCTGGGACGTTGCCATCGGGCGAGTCGGTCACCTGGACATTGCCGTCGGGCGAGTCCATCGCCGGGACGTTGCCGTCGGGCGAGTCGGTCGCGAGGACGTTGCCGTCGGGTGAGTCTGTCGCCGGGACGTTGCCGTCGGGTGAGTCGGTCGCAGGGACGTTGCCGTCGAGTGAGTCTGTCGCTGGCTGGGCCTTGCTCGGCGTGACATAGCCGTCTGGTGTGTTAGTAGCTGACATCTGCGTTGTCAGGGTGGCATAGCCGTCGGGAGTGTCTGCTGCAGACATCTTTGGTTGGGCCGTGGTCGGCGCGGTGTAGCCGCCTGGGGTGTCAGCCGCGGGCAACCGTGGCTTGGCTTTAGTCGTCGACGCTTGGTATTCATTGGGCGTGTCGACACCTGGCATAGATTCGTCGGCCTTGGCCTCCATGGGGACAGCATCAAAATCCTCGTCTGATGCCTTGCTTTTGCTTTTGGAATTCTTATTGTCATCGTCGTCCTCGTAGGACTCGCTCTTGCTTTTAGATTTCTTCTCGGCGTCATCCTCCTCAGACGAGTCGTTTTTCTCTTTGGATTTCTTCTCTTTCTTCTTCTCATTATCGTCATCATCCTTGTTTTTCAATTTCTTTTCTTTCTTCTCATCATCGTCGTCATCCTTGTTTTTCAATTTCTTCTCTTTTTTCTCATCATCATTGTCATCATCATCATCGTCCTTGCTTTTAGACTTCTTATCTTTCTTCTCATCATCATCATCATCATCATCATCATCATCGTTTTTGGATTTCTGCTTGGTGTCATATATAGAGTCCTCGTCTTTGCTTTTGGAATTCTTCTCCTTTTTCTCATCATCGTCATCATCCTTATTTTTAGATTTCTTCTCTTTGTCCTCCTCCTTGTCCTCGTCTTTGTTTTTTGATTTCTTCTCCTTCTTCTCAGCATCATCGTCCTCGGAGATGTCACCCTTGAGTTTGGATTTCTTCTCCTCCTTGGCATTCTTCTCAGTGACGGCATCCTCGTAGTTCATCTGTCCTTTGACTTGAGCGATGACCTTGGCCTCCTCCTTGAGTTTCTTCTCGTCACTCTTACTTTCAGGTTTCTTCTCAGGCACAGCACCCATAATATAGCTTGTGTTATCGACGACATCCTTAGCGGCATGCTTCTTGCTATCGGGCCCAACTGATTTCTGCTCGGCTGCATAAGCGTCTGGGTCGACACTCGCGATACTGAGTTTATTGGCGAGGTCCTCTTTGTGGGCGCCCTGTAGCAATTTCTCCTTGGTTTCCTCCTCAGCAGTCATCGCCGATACGGGCGGCGCGGCGGCAACCATGAGGAGGAGGAGGAGGAGGGCCGGAGCGAGCTGTGCCCTCATTGTGATCATCGGGACAGGGGTGGCGGTGGTGCGGGGAAAAGTTTGGACTGGAGGCCATAGGAGAGGAGGGGTATTTGAACCGGGAATGGGAGTAGGTGGTTGGCCGCGTTTGGGGGAAAATGGGAGGTCGTGCCGGTCTTTGCCATTTCCTCTGAGAACTATAACCGATAACATGCAACTCATCATCATCCTGCATAATTAAGCGCATGCCGTGAAGGCAGGACAACAGATGGACTACAAAAGACTCAGAATTTACCACCCATTGATCCGCTAAAAATAGTATAATAATAATATAACTAATTTCCCGTGTGCTTCCACCTTTTTTTTTTAGGAAATGTGCTTCCACCCTTGACGGGTGGGACTAGTATAGAATCTAGGCATACGGTGAAAAAATAGAAAAAGGATCCTGGGCTGTTGGATCAAGGATGTACGCTACTGATTCATGAGGATAGATCTGTATTCGTAACGACACAACTCTGTGCAAATATGTTCCTGTGCTCCCAGTAATTTGCTTCATGTCCCTCCCCTTCAAGTCTCTCTGTCGCTCGCGTCCCCGTTCCCCAATCTCTCGTCGACGGGGGCGGCGGCCAGGCAGATCCGGTGCTTCCCTGGTGGACGACGGCTACTCTCACGGCACCTGCTCCCTGCCTCGTCCCCTCCTACCCCGGCATCCATGTCGCTTGGCGCCGTCCCCAGGGCACCCAACATCACGCTGCGCATCGTCGTCAGCGACCGGGCCGCCGCTGCCGCCACGGTCTCCTCCTCCCTGGTGGCCGCAGGCGGCCCGCCCGCTCAGCTGCATATTCTATATCTGGAGGCAACCTGGTACTGGTCTAGTGCGCCGTGATGCTGCCACGGTCTCCTCCTCCCCGGTGCTCCTAGATCCAATAATATCTCACCGGAGGCAAGCCGGTGGTCCTCGATCTCCTCGCCTCCTTTACCTCGCAGGATCAGCAGCAAGGTCAGCTGCGTTTCTCCCACTCCCCTCTCCCCTCTCCCTCCTATAGATTTCTCTCTAGATTTCTCTCTAATGGTAGCTTCCCTCTCCTGTGACGACTTGGATGGCTTTCATTGGTGTTCTTTGATGATTAAACATAGCATGATGCTTACTGATAGGACTTAGTTGTGGTATGCTATCCAAAAACACATGGGTCTGTCAACATTTGTCATTGTAGCTCATATTTTGTACTGTGTTGTGTTCAAGAAGAAGCATATCCATCTATTGAAAATTTACACATATGCAGTGTATACGTACATGTTTGATTTTTGTTCAGAATTTGGTTCTCCTTTTAAATATGCATTTCGTATTTTCCAAAAAAAGTGGTTCAATGGAGGTTGAGCTCCAAAGCGCCTCACCCGTGGTTTTAACTATATTTGATGAAATGGACAAGCTTACTGCTTTAATTTTCAAAGGAGTGCAGAGAGAGTTGGAGCAAAACCAGATGGACATAGTAGATTCTGGTGAGAGGCTGAGAAACTTGAATATGACTAGCAGTGTGTTCATGTGTTGTTTTAGATTTTTAAATATCGAATTCACCTGACCAAAATAGTTAGAGAATAGTGTATATATTTAACCGAGAAGTTGAAGTATATCATTATTGTTTCAGTTTGCATTCATTGTAACCTTCCGCGTGTAAAATAAGACTGTACCTTCTAATTTGCAACCTGGCAATTGGAGATGACTTCCTTAATTTGATATGTTTCAGGAGACTCTTAGTATCTGGATTTTGTGCAAAACACATTTAGACTCTCAGTACCCCCTTTAGGTTGTATCGCATGGTTGCATATGCTTAGTTGGTGGCCTGGTCTCTAGTGTTGTTTGATAGTGGTGACTGGTGACCGTCAAATTTGTCTCGACAAAAGTATTGTTACATTTTGTGCTTCCTGTCAATCTCCATGTATTTGAACCCTGGAGCTGGCAGATTTTAACAAATTCCTCTCTCTTTGAAAGGGCGGAAAAGATCACGGTCCTTTTATTTTTCTCGTTGAAAATTAGTTTTTCTCTAAGCATCAATAACTAATAAAATCCATTTACTGGTCTGGGTTGTAGATTTAAGGAGGAGGGCCATAGGTGCTTTGGAGAATGCCTTTTTTTTTGTTAACATGATCGATGCATTCTCTTCAAGCTTTATAGTCAAAACAAAATTGAATGTCTTCTTCCAGAAAAAGAAAAGTAGTCACACTTGTTTGCCGGAAAATCTTTTTGTCAACGAAAATGTGACCTGAAGGTCAACGATTGCTTACAGGATGACCTAACTTGTTGATTTCATGATTTCCAATATGCAAAAGGTAGCTTCTATTTTGCCTTCCATTCTTTCTAGGTGCACATTATATTTGGCGCATTGGAATGGGCGGCAAGTCTTGTACGCTGCCATTTTGTTCACTGGTAGTAGTGAACTATTTGTTCTATAGACCACAAAAAAAGATAAAATACGGTTCCTCAGATCACTATGATATAGGAGTATTATTTAAGCAGTACATGAACACATGCTGATTGGAGCCCGGTTATGATCGAGCCTAAAGCCAAAATAAAATAAAATCAGTGACAGTGGTAGAATCACTACAACCACACTGATGAACTGGTGAAATATAAAATTAAGATAAAATTGAATTGTCAAAGTCTGCTGCACTTTAATTGGTTTCCACAGTGTGAAGTGGTTCACAACTACTCTTTCTCGGCCATCTTGTTCATTTTTATTTCCTGTGTCGTTGTAGTTTTCTTTCACATGTGAATAATTGCCATTGTTGTGCGTGTAATATTGCACTATCTATGTGGTTAACTAGTTATAGCTACTATTGTTCTTGAATCATGACTGCTTTTGAGTGATAGAACTGTCCAGTTGCATCGAGGGATACTATTTGATCATACGGCTATTTTCTTATTTGAATATACGATGGTCTATTAGAAAATCCCAAAGGTTTATAGGATTGATGTCTAATATGGTTCTGCATTTGCATGTTAGCCTAAGTTTATCCGAACTTTATATGTAAATATTTGTGTTGCCTAATTCTGCCGGTGGTTGCCAATCTCACCTATGAACAGAATCTGCACCAAAGTGTTTTTTTGTACAAGATAAACAATGTTTTATAATCTGTTCCATTATTAGAGTTAGGATGATCCACAAAATAGCTGGCGGTTCTACCAGTACCAGCATAGAAGCATACCTCAGGTTGTGTTTTGGGATGAATTTGATTCATCACTATTTTTCCTTTCATGTGGTATGTGCAGCACACAGCGAGATGGCATTGTTGATGCATATTTATTCGATTAGATCATGAGCAATAAGTGCTTGACACTTGTACAGACATGTGCTAACTGAATCTTATTTGTTATTATGTTTGATCTCTCCTAGCGCAAGAAGCTCGATGAGCAATAAGCACTAGTAATGGAGGCAGAGGCAACAGCTTTTCTGTTGTGTGCCATCAAGTAGCAAAAGTTGATGCAATGCGATTATTTTGGTCCTTCATAATTAGTTTTGCATGAGATATACCAAAAATGATCCTCGCATGCTATGTTACACTTGATAAGTTATGTATGTGTGTCTCTTCTGTTGTGTTTGGTCCGGGATCGTGCAATTTGAAATGTATGTTTAGTTATGATTTCAAGTGGATGGATTAATGTTCTCATGTACTCTAATATTGGTGATGATGTTCACATACTTTTAGTGACCAACATGCTCAAATGTATGGATTTCTTGCATGGTTCGTGATGTAGCAGAAGCTACTAATGAAATCAAATATACATGGAATCTAGTACAGTACATATGTATATGCGGTTTTGTGTAAACCTAAGAGGAGAGGGGCACTCGTATAGGTTTAAAAAATTGTTTTATTTATGAAGGACAACTTGATTGATATATGAGAGATTTGAGGTGGTTACTGTAAGGACAACTTGATTGATGTATGAGAGATTTGAGGTGGTTATTGTAAAGACAACTTGATTGATATATGAGAGATTTGAGGTAAGTAATGTTCTATATATAACTAGTATTAGGGGGTTTTCAACACTGAGAACCCTCCATCTAAATCTGTACCAGTCATCGTCCATCCAATGGCCCAGGTTCATTTTTTCTATTTTTTCACCATAGACCCAGATTCTATATCACACCCTTGGCACATGGAGGGGCACAATGTACTTTTATGCATCTGGGCAGACAACAAAATAATTATTTTTATGCATCCAACAAAAAGTTTGGTTTTACATAGCATCAAACATTGATTCATGCATTCTGTCGATGAAGGACAAGATATTAGTTGCAGTATAAACACAAACTCGAGGTCTTCTTTCCGTTGAACCCATGGAGAACCAATGTAATAGAAAAAAATTAAGCTTCTTACCAAATGGCACGTACATCATTCTCTAGTATTTGTGTAGTGTCAGCGAGGATCATCATGTATATATATGTAGACAAGGACATCTCCAAAGCGGAGCCCAGACCGCCTGCAAGCATCTGGACCATGCGATCCAACATGTTTTGCCATCCAACGTGGTCCTGTATCCGTCCGCTGGCCCGTTCAAACGTCTTTTTTCCTGCAAACCGGAAGCAAAACTAGGAGGGACTTTGCGGGAGTCCGGACAACAGTTAGGCAGGACTCTGACACCCTCGGCCCACCTGAAACCTTGCCCAAAATCCCTCCCGGACCCAGCTTCTCCATCCTCCCCTCTTTTTTTGCATCCGTTTTCTCTCTCGTGATGCCGCTGCTACACCTCCATGGCCATCCGCCAAACCCTTCCCAGAGCTCCATGACCTCCATTGCTACACTCGGGCTCCCATGCCGCATTTCTCCACCGCCGGTCCACACCTCTCCTCCGTTCACTGTGCAGGTACCATCCGCCCCTATGGTACTCACCACACCTCTCCTCTGTTCGCCGCGTAGGTACCATCCGCCTGACGGATTCAACACGCTCTTGGCAATATCCGTTCAACAGGCTCTTGGCAATATCAGGGTCATGTTAAGAAGCCCACCAACATTCTTGAAGCAGTTGCATCACATGATCTTTTGATTTGGCACGCTTTCTTTGGAATACCCGGGTCTCACAATGACATCGATGTACTGTATCAATCTCCATTGTTTGCTAGGTTGACTGAAGGGAAAGTTGTTCCTTGCAATTATACTATCAATGGCCATGAATACAACATGTGCTACTATCTGGTTGACAATATCTATCCTCCTTGAGCTACCTTTGTCAAGACCATCTCTGAGCTAATTGGTCAGAAAAGGTCTCACTTTGCCCAAAGACAAGAAGCAACTAGCAAGGATGTTGAGAGGGCATTTGAAGTACTCTAGGCCCGTTTTGCAGTTGTCATGGACATGCTAAACAATCGGATCCGGAGACCTTGTGGGAGGTGATGACATGTTGTGTGATCATGCACAACATGACTGTGGAGGATAAGGGTGAGGATGCTGCCGCAACTCTTGATTTGAGAACATGGGTGATTCCTATTGAACTATCAAATCAAAATCTGGTTGTGTTTGGTATGTTTGTTCAAATGCATCAAAAATTTCGGCATCGAGCAACTCAAGGAAGATTTGATTGAGAAATGTGGGCAGTAAAAGGGGACAACTAGAACGTATGTGCTATTTGATTTCAAGTATGAACTACATTTATTTGAAAACTTTGTTGGATTGTAATATTTAAGTTAGAACTACGATTTGATATGTGGTTATTTTGAGCATGCGAACTTAAAAAAGCAGCGGAAGATTTGCGGGTATGGTAGGATGGTCGGCTCCCACATAAGTGTCGTGGACTGGTCCCCACCGGTCCGCGGAAGAATGCAATGTCAGAATTGGGGGTTAATGTTGGAGATGCCCTATGAGCAGAGGCTTGGTCCAGAACCTGTTGGGAATATGCTCTAGAGGCAATAATAAAGTTGTTATTATCATATTTCCTTGTTCTCGATAAATGTTTATTATCCATGGTATAATTGTATTGACCGGAAACTCAAATACATGTGTGGATACATAAACAGACACCGTGTCCCTAGTGAGCCTCTACTAGAGTAGCTCATTGAGTGAAGACGGTTAAGGTTTCCTAACCATAGGCATGAGTTATCATTTAATAACGGGATCACATCATTAGGAGAATGGTGCGATGGAGATACCCAATTGTAAGCTTAGCATCTGATCGTATCACTTAGTTTAATTGCTACAATTTTCTTCATGTCAAGTATCTATTCCTTTGACAATGAGATCGTGCCACTCCCTAATGTCGGAAGAATGCTTTGTAGGTATCAAACGTCACTTCATAACTGGGTGATCATCACTACAAAAAAAACACGTCTGTGATGATATGTGTTTGTCACAGTAGGTCACGTTTTCTGTAATGCATGTACACCCATGACAATTTTATGAAAGAATCAAGATAGTCATACATGTGTTGTCATAGAAATGTTCCAGGACAATATTGAAATTATCATCACGGAAGTGTCCACTTCCATGCCGTTAAATCTCGCGTCATGGAAGTGTTTTCGTCAACGGTAACCGACACGTGGCATCCACCGTAACAGGTCGCCATTAAGCTATCGGGTCCGGTTTTGGATCTGATAACCCGTTAACAGCAACGACCAATGGTGATTTTCGACGTGTAAACATTGGTCAAAGGAAACACGTGTCAGCTCCTCGCTGGGACAGATGTGATCCACTGAATGGATGGGACAAGCCTATGATACGTCGACATCTTGCTCGGCCCAACAACGGTCCATTTAGGTTAAGAGGCTGACCCGTTTGACTTGGTTTAAACGTAGCGGGCCGGCCCATGGAAAGCCTGTTAACAGCTTGGTCGCATGCCCATTTACAGCCCGCTAACTCACAACCATTTATGGCCTATCCGAATTAGGCCCAGCAGCGTCATGTGAGCCGTCCAATATGATTCCAGCCTGTTGTGACTTCCGGCCCATGTATGGCCCATGATGTCTTTCGGCCCATATGAAGCCCTTTGTAATTATGGGCCCTTTAGTGGTTCGTGGTTAAACTAGCCCATAATGAACAGTATATCACTTATCCATTAACGACCCATTATTCAGTTGGGCCATTTTTCGCCCATGTTAACTTTCGGCCTTATAAGGGCCCATTTATTCTTGGGTTCATTTCCAGCCCTCGGCTCCTTACAGTCCGTTACTGGCCTGTTCTGTTGATGGGTCAAATTCAACCCGTAGCTATAGTCAGCCCGTCTGTGGCCTGTTGATCCATTGTGTTGGATTTGTCACGGCAGATGTCCTAGTGTGAGGACTTAGTCGTGAGGCCAACACATCTACATAGTAGCTTGAGAGGGGTTGAGTGGGACGAGAGACGCGAGGTTTTTACCCAGGTTCGGCCCCTCACGCTAGAGGTACTACCCTACATCCTGCTTCATTGATATTGATGAAGATGATGATGCTCACGATTACAAGGGTGCTATCTCGCTACCTCTATCTCGAGAGCTATTGACTTGTCTGTCTAAACTTGTGAAAACTTGTCCCAACTTGTGGTGCCCTATCCCTCCTTATATAAGTTGGAGGGGCGGGTTACATGACTAGTCCTAGTAGGATTAGGATTACTCTATTACAAGTGGAGTCCTAGTCTTGCTTCCTTTGTAAGGAAATATTCCTTATGCTTTTCTCTTAAGCCGGCCCACACATGAGTCGGCCTGTCCATGAACCGCCTTCTAGGCCATCGGGTCTTGTCGCTCCTCTGACTCGCTTGCCGGGTCACCAATGAGTCACCAGGCCCGGTTGGGTCATTAGTGAGTCGCCAGTCTTCGGGCTGGTTATCGATGAAATGCCAAGTCCCAGCCGGGTCATATATCCGACCGGGTCATACATCGGGGTATATCCTCGACATTAGCCCCTAGTTTATTTGGATTTATCCATGTTAAACTGATCCCGCAAAATAAACACAAGAACAAATTTGACAGGTTGTGCTCCGGGTTAAAAATTTCTGAACCGACACCTGATCATCCTTAAGTCCTTGTCATTTCCTTCTTCTGGAAAGTCTGGGTCAATAGACCAGCTTCATAATCAATTTGCTGACATTGGTTTCTCACAGACAAATATTGTGAAGAATAATTCATTTGATTCAGCTCCCAATGCTTAACAAAAATATTGGTCTTGAAATACTCATCTAATTTTTAGCCGGCTTGAAGATGTAGAACTTGCCGGTTTATAATTGCCCAAATTGCCGGGTTATAAACAGATGATGCTGGGTCATGATTGTTGCTGATGCCGGGTCAATCTTACGGCGACTTGGTGCTTGCTGGTTTTCTCAAAACTGAGAATTTGAAGATGTTCCTCCCTTATATGCATATCACCTGTAGCCCCCAAGTCTTAAGAGGAGAATATAGTGATAGCTTAAGGCTTGTTTTAATATAAATGCTGCAACTTTGGAGAAATCCGAGTTGTTCATGTAAGTCGCCAATCATAAACTGAACATTTTGTACTCCCCATGTGTAGCCCCCAAGTGCCGGGTCATTATGCAATAATGAGTAGGGGCTTTGTAAATCTTATTATGTGGACTTTGAAATGAGAAATTAGTAGCCCCCAAGGGCCGGCTCATCACTATGTGATGGGTCGGGTCTTCAATGAGGCGAATTAAAAATGATCTTACATTAGCCCCCAAGTACCATGGTGCATTCTTGCAATGACATGGGACTTGCATACTTGATATAACCTTGATTTGAATAATGTAGCCCCCAAGTGCCGGACCGTATGCCTGCAACGACTCAGGACTAAATAAAACCATATCCATTGTCCGGATGAAGTTGCTGAAAGCCTTTGCATATCAATATTGAACCATGCTCTCTGTTGTGAACTAATACTCTTGGATGAAGAAATAATAGCCATTGCTCTGAAGCGGCTTTGAAAACCTCAATCATAATACCGGTTATTGATAATCAAAATAAAAATCCAGCCATGTTGGCTATTAAAGATTTGAATAATATAAACTCGGTTTGAAAACCGGTCCCTGCAATATAAACCAGTATATCCATGCATATATGATGCATGCTATGATGATGCAATGATGACGCAATGTATGATGATGTATGCATATGATGATAGAGTATAAAAATGTCGGCTTTGAAGACATGACCAGAAGAGGCTAGCTCTATTTTGTTTTTTGAAATGTTTTAGATTTTATCCCGTAAGCCGGCTCTCACGTGACATAAATCCGTCGTTTAACCTTAACTAGTTCAGGATCTTATTGAAAAGAGTAACTATTAAGAGTACAAATGGGCCACATAGCGGAGAGACTACGACAGCAGGTGAGTTTATCCTAGCTCTCTATAAGCCGTCTCTCTCGTGACAAAGGCCGCCATTTTAACCTTGACTACTTCAGGGTCTTATTGAAAAGAGTAACTGTCAAGAGTTCGGCGGGTCACCTGGCGGAGTAGCATCTTGCAAACAGGCAGGTTTAACTCAAATTCGGCTTGGAAACGGATCAAGAGGGTGTGAACAGCTATGCTCGGTGAGCAGGAAGCCCCCAAGTGACCTTATGAGACGGCTTGGATATCGGATCAAGAGGGTGTGAACAGCTATGCTCGGTGCGCAGGAAGCCCCCAAATGACCAATGAGTCGGCTTGAAAGCCGGATCAAGAGGGTGTGAATAGCTATGCTCATTGAGCAGGAAGCCCCCAAGTGACCTTATGAGACGGCTTGAAAACCGGATCAAGAGGGTGTGAATAGCTATGCTCATTGAGCAGGAAGCCCTCAAGTAACCAATAATGTGATAAGCCAATAAGGCATGATACCTATGTTTGAACCGTGCATCATGGCAGCAAGTTCTCTTTGGCAATCTTTATTTTTTTCTGAGGACTCGAACTTGCGAGAGATGGATTCTTCTTGAACCGGATGTTAAACCGGATATTGAGAGCTCAAAACTTTGTGAGAGACAGATTTCCCTTGAGCCGAATTTTGAACCGGAATATTTTCTGATAACGCGGAAACTTTCTTTTGAGCCAGAACTTTCTGATTGCTCGATATTTTTTAAGCCGGAAATTTTCTAACGGTCTTTAAATTTGCACCAATGTGGCAGTAGCCTCCGGGACCGGGTTATTTTTCCCTCCAATAACCCGGGGTTCTTGGATATTGCTGAGACTGGCAACATTTGCTTGCGTCATGTCTGTGTGGCCCCCGAGTCTTAAGACGACTCGAGGAGTTGGCTTGAGATTCTTCATTCTTGGCCGTGATATAAAGCGCCGGATAATTTGAACAACGGAATGCTGAAATTTATGTAAACCAGAAGTTTGAGGCGAGTTGACGATCCTCGCAATACTTGTTGTATACTCCTGGTATGAGTCATGCAACAAACTCCGTGACATGATGATCACTTTTGCAGTAGACAACTTGTCCTGCATTAAAGAGTTTGCAAGTCAGAGTAATTGCTCTTTAAAAAAATCAATATGTAATATACTAGATGGATTTCACCTGATACGTTAGGCCGGAAATTATCCGCCGCGGAGTTAATGATCACTACGGTGAAATTGAAATCAATCACGGGCGAGTCGGCCGCGGGAGCAGACAGATGAGTCGATCTGGTGCTGACGGGAGAGTCGACCGTGGCGTTGTAAGCCGGCTCAGACGGGAGACTCGGTCGCAGCGTTGGAAACAACACGGCCGCGGGCGCGGACGACGAGTCAGTCACGTGTGTTGATGTAGCGGAGGCGATTTGTGCATACATCCGTTGAGCAGCACGGCACAGACAAGCGCTAGTGCAAAAATAATATTGGCGCACGCCCTTTTGCGACATCTTTATAATGAATGATGGTCCTGCGAAAAAATACCACAGACCAGAGTAACTGTTCTCGAATAACATGTGCTGATAAATTACATACGGAGGATAACACCTTGATGTTTAGCAGACGTTCGTGTTTTTTTAGAAAAGAAGGATGATCCCCGGCCTCTGCATCCGGGAAATGCATGCGGCCATTTTATTGATTATTCTCGAGGACCTTACAAAGTAGCACATCAATATGCCTGAATCCGCCATCTTGGCAACATCTGCCGCTACTCCAATCCATATGATGAATGTGTGCAAGCTGGGCCAAATATCTAGACCTCTGACCTAAGCCTAACATCTAAAGCCGGAGGCCCCGACCGAGCCACATACCAGGTCCGGGGCACAAACCGGTCCAACGCACTCACATGTGTCGCCGCCGCCATCTTCCAGTGGTCCATCTTCAGAGCAGATTGAGGTGCCAACCTTGGCAGGTGCTTCCGCCATTGATGCCACCATGACGCCGAACGACGACCTCCACCTATGCGAGTCCATCTCCAAGCAACGGACACAGATCCATGCTAGGATAGGGCCGCACCACTGCCGTCGCCCACCACCCACAAGCGCCACCCAGCCCCAAGGTTCCCAAAGCGGCGCCTTCAAGAAGGGAACGGCGCTGTGAGCGCCGTCGCCGCTCAACAAAGTTAGGGCTTTCGCCCGGGAGACCTAGGGGAAGGGGAAGTGAGGGGATCAGTCCATACCGACGCCTCCAAGGAGGGGAACGACGCCCTTAGACGTCGCCGTCAATGCGGCCGGCCATGGCCGACCAGGGATTTCGCCCGAACTAGATCCCCGCCGAGGGAGTCCTGGACTAAGGGGTCCTCGGGTGTTCGGCCTATTATCCATGGGCCGGACTGATGGGCTGTGAAGATATGAAGGCCGAAGACTGTACCTGTGTTCGGATTGGACTCTCCTTGGCATGGAAGGCAAGCTTGGCGATCGACTATGAAGATTCCTTCTTATGTAACCGACTCTATGTAAACCTTAGATCACCCCGGTGTCTATATAAACTGGAGGGGTTAGTCCGGAAAGGATATATTCATTACCATAGTCATACAAGCTAGGCTTCTAGGGTTTAGCCATTACGATCTTGTGGTAGATCAACTCTTGTAACAAGTCCCTGCGACATGAAAGGGAAACCATCATCACCTGCGATCGTGGCAGACGCCGGTTGGCTTCTCTTGCTATAAATGGGGAGGAGGGCGGAGCCCCCGTTGCCCATCTCTTCCTTGCTTGCTCCACTGCTTGCTCCAATGGCGCCCATCAGAAGGTTCTCCCCGAGGAGGAGGGGAAAGCCCCCCGGGATGCCCCGGAGCCACTTCCGCCGAAGAAGAGGTCGATCCATCATCGTGATGAGGCGGCGATGCAGGTGGTGGCGAGGCCTTTGTGCGAGCGGCCTCCACCGGGGTACTCACTACCCCTGTACGCCCAAGCCGTAGGCTCAGGAGGACAAAGTGGCGAGCAGCGTCACCCACGCCGCACCCGGGGTTGCCGCGCCACGGCAACGCGGGCCGTCCACACCACGGACTCCTCGTGTGAGCTGGTGCTGTGGGCGCCGATGCCTCCGAACTCCTGGATCCGCTTCCCACGGTTCTTCTCCGACGTGATGCCACCGAGGGGGCCTCTCGAGTTCTGGCTACAGCATGCCGATTGTGGCGCTCCGGCGATCAGAGCGAAGATCGAAGCGGTCCCCATTGGCAAAATCTTCATGACTAGCGGCTGGGGCGAGATTGCACGGATCTGTCGCGTGAGGGGTGCCCTCGCGATCCACTTCGAGTTCGACGGCGCCTCCACGCTTCTCTTCAAGGTCTTTGACGCCGGGGGCCACCGCCTAGAGTGCTGCTCTGGAGAGGAGCGCGAGGCTAATGCGCGCTCCGCCCGCGACTACTCTAGCAACAACAACCCTTGGGAGTCCAGCAGTTCTCCTGAGCTCTACGAGACTCCGGAGACAAGCGACGACAGCTACGTCCCCCCGAGCTCTCGCCGTGCCCGGGGCAAGGCTGTGGCGTCCAGCCGCCGCCGCTGATCTGGATGGGGTTGGCACTGGCCTCCCGTGGCCCACTATTGATGATGGCGTCCGCCACGGGAGGATGTAGATAGGATCCCCCTTAGCATCAGCTTTTGTTTCCTGTGAAGAATCATGAATCACCCCGTGGGGGCATGTAAGGATCTGCAATGCCCTTGTACCTATTTTCCTTGTTATGAAGATTTGACGGATGCGCGCCCCGTTAAGGCCCGACCTCCCCTTTCTTCCATCGTGATAGCTTGTTGCTCTACGCTGATGGGTCCCGGTCCCAAGGCGGCTACAGCCGTCGCTGGTATGCCAGGTCGCGATGTCGTGGTCAAGGCCAGGAGGTGCGCGGCCTGAGGTCCAGTAAGAGCCCCTGAGGCGCGATGCTCAGGAGGTCCCCCTTAGCGCCCAAGCGGCCATGGCAAGGAAAGAAAGGAAGATGACTTGGCCGCAACGGGGTTGCGGCATGGTGTGAGCGACTATTAGGCCCAAATATTTTGCCGATCCGAGGGCGAGACTTATCTTGATGACTTCGCGGTGATTCTTGATGTTGTGTTAGGGCTGCGCGCCAACTTACGCGACATAGATAGGCCGGCCCGTGTGAGTTTTCCTTCTCCTGAGCTCTTCTTAATGCTCTACGTCCTCAGGTCCCGGCCCTCAAGCAAGCTCAGCCGCCGCTGGTATGCCAAGTCCCGATGCCGTGGTTAAGGCCAGGGGTGAGGGCTGGAGAGCCAGTAAGAGCTCCTGAGTCGCGATGCTCAGGAGCCCCCTTTTAACACGCAAGCGAGTCACATGAGAGGAAAGGAGACTCGTGGTGCCGCCTGCTATCCTTCCCGCGGGGTTCCTGTGAACAGGCATAAGAAGAAGCATGGTTTGCCGTTACTGCCGCCTGCCTGCCGCTGGTTGGTCCGGATGAAGTGAAGGCACTGAGGGCCTGGTGAGGTGACGTGCATGGCGCATGCCGCGAGCCAGACCTCGACCACTTAGATTTGTCGGTCGTGGCAGGGACGGACCCATGCACCAACGCCGTGCCTGTGTAGAGGCCCTGAGGGAGGTGATGATCGAGCACGTGATAGCAGTTGGCAGGTTAAGCATGAAGAGCAGATTGTCTAGGATAAATGCAGGAAGGTACATGCCACTTGGTCTGGCCTGAGCGGCGTGGGGATGATGCAACCCGAGGGGCGCCCCCAGCGAGGTAAGCTTAGAAACATAAGTAGAAGGGATACATGCCACAGGGACGGACCCACGTGGCTTGGGAATAGTGCAGCCCGAGGGGCGCTCCCAGCTTAAATGAACTTGGAAGATGTCACCTGGGTCTGTAGACAAAGTAGAGCTGGTGCAGCTGAAGCCACACGTTGAAGGAATGACTCCTCATGAGCCACCGGGACCCTAAGCCTCGGGAGGCTTCGGGAGCTCAGGAGGTTCCCTGAAGGCCGTCGCCATCTCCTCTAGAACGGCGTGGAACCTGGCCTCCTGAGCCGCCAGGACTTGCCGCACATTGCGCTGATGGGCCGATGCCATGCTCGGCAAGCCGAAGGGCATGCGAACGAAGCTGTGTGGTGGACCCTCACAGCGGCTTGCACGTGATGGCCAGAAGCGTTCCTGAGATGCGGCCTTGTTGAGCCCTGGGATGTCGACGCAGGCGTGTAGCTCAGCACCCTCGCCTGGGTGGTGAGCCACACTCTGTGAGCGGCTGTCGCCATGCATGGCTCTTGCGTCTTGTAGCTCTTGGGTGGTCTTGGTGATGAACTCCTGGGTGGTGGGCATACCTTGCCCCATGCTCTCCTGAGGAACACGTGCCGTGAAGCACGCTTCCAAGTGGTGCCCAAGAGCCTCCCTCGTGAGATTGGCAAGGTCTAAGGCCCTCCAGAAGAGAGCCCCCGAGCCTTGCCTGAGGAGGGCGCCGGGCGCGCTTTCCTATGCGGTGGAGGGAGGCGCCCCTGGAGCGGGCGCCGATCCTGACGAGGTTGCTGACGCAACGCCATCTTCTTGGGGTCCTGCACGACGCGGTAGCTTCTTCTTGGGGATGGTCTCTGGAGGGCCTTCACTTCTGCTGTCAAGGTTGTCGATTGCCGCGGCTTGGAAGGCACGCTCAAGGGAGCACACCGCATCCCTTTCTTCACATGGGACCGTGATGATCCCCCTGCTTCCTGGCATCTTGAGGACGTTGTAGCCGTGGTGAGTGACTGCCATGAACTTGGCCAGGGTTGGATACCCGAGGATGGCATTGTACGGCAGGCGGATGTGCGCGACGTCGAAGTCGATGAGCTCGGTGCGATAATTCTTACGCTCCCCAAAGGTGACAGGCAGGCGGACTTGCCCTATTGGTGTGGTGGAACCGTCAGCCACTCCTGAGAAAGGCTTGGTTGGCTGGAGCTGCTCATAGGGCACTTGGAGGTTGTCGAACGTGTCGGCGGATAGGACGTTGAGCCCTGCGCCGCCGTCGATGAGAGTCTTGGTGACTTGCACATTGCTGTTGACTTGGGAGCACAACATAGGGAGTGTGCCAGCGGTGGCTGTGCACTTGAGCTGGTCGGCCGAGCTGAAGGTGATGGCGCATTGGGACCACCGGAGCGGGAACGTGGCCTCGAGCTTGGGGAGCTCCGCGTTCACCTCGCGAGCGAACTGTTTGAAGATGCGCTGAGAGGCTGGGGCCTGAGCGCCGCCCAAGATGCAAGCGACCGCGCGTGGCTCCTGGAAGCCCCCAGCCCCCTCGTCCTGGTGGTGGTCGTCATTCCTCCTTGGTGGCGGCAACGGGGGAAGACCATCGTTGACCTGGGGGCGATCCTCACGAGGCGGGTCCCTCCAGGCACCCTCGCGAGGTTGGTCCTGCCAGCGATCCTCACGAGGCCGGTCACGCCACTCCTGACACGGGCCACAGTCGTCCCAGCGTCCGCCTTCGCGTCCTCCTCCGTGGCCGTAGCCCCGGTCGTTGCGCTCGGGGCGTCGGCCGAAGCGTCCTTCCCGAATGGCTCTGAGCTCTTGACAGTCGCTGGTGTTGTGGGTGTTCAGGTTGTGGAAGGTGCAGAATGAGCGGCCGTTCTTGGATGACTTGGGCTGATCTCTGCCTCGCTTGGTGTCGGGCTCTGCTGCGAGCACCACTGCTTCTTTGCGCTTCACGTCCTTGGCCTTGGCCTTCTTTTCCTCCACTCCTGCAGCTGGCAGCTCGAGGAGAGAGAGGCGCCCCTCCTCAGCTCTTGCGCACCTGGTCGCCAGGTTGAACAACTCCTGAGATGTGCAAAGCTCCTCATGGATAGCCAGATCTTCCTTCATCTTGACATCGCGGACACCGTCGGAAAACGCAAAGATGATGGCCTTGTCCGTGACCTTGGGGATCTTGAGGCGGGTGCTGTTGAAGCGCTGGATGTACTTCTGGAGGGCCTCTCCTGGCTGTTGCTTGATGCGGCGTAGGTCGCCTGTGACCGGTCACGAGTGCCCTGGAAGTTGGCGACGAAGCAGTCGCGCATCTCGTCCCAGGAGGAGATCGAGCCGTGCTGCAGGTTCAGGAGCCAGGAGCGGGCCCCATCCTTGAGTGCCATGGGAAACCAGTTCGCCATGACTTTTTCGTCGCTGTTGGCCGCTTCGATGCTCAACTCATAGAGCTGCAGGAACTCCGCGGGGTCGGCGGTGCCGTCGTACCGAGGAGGCAGATCTGGCTTGAACTTGCCTGGCCAAGCAACGCTACGCAGCTCAGGGGTGAAGGCGTGGCAGCCTGCCATGGTTGCCGGGGCCCGCTTCAGGGGCGGAGCTTGGTCTTGGCGAGGTCCGCGGTGTGCCACTGCAGGCGGCGCGCGGTCTTGACGAGGTGCCATGGGGAGCGCTGGTGCAGCTTCTCGCAGCCGCGGGATTTCGTGGCAGCTCCTTTCTTCACGCGCGGGCGCCGGGCGCGGCGGATCACGCCGCGGAGGCGCATGCCTTGGTGCCAAGGCACCGTCTTGGGGTCGAGGCGGTGGAGGCACGCCACGAGCCCCGTCGCCCGCGGCCTGCGGAGGGGGAGGCAGAGAGTGGGACGGCGCCAGAGAGCCCCCCGCGGCACGGACGAGCTCGGCGACGCGGTCGAGCCACTCCTCATAGATGTCGTCGACGGGGCGGTAACGTAGGAGCTCGTTCGCCGCGATGAGCGCGGCCCGTGCCTCCATGGGAGCGCGGTGTGCGTGACACGAAGAGCCAGTAGGGGTGAGTGATGGAGTAGCGGTGCGGCCGTCCTGCCGCACCGAAGGATGTTGCGAGGTCGCCTGCTACTCGTTTCCCACCGGGCCAGAGGCAGCGTTGGCGGCGGGGGATGGAGAACGATGAGGCGGCCCGCCGACGGGAGCCGTCTGAGCGACGCGGGTGGCGAGGGCGGCCCGACGCTCAGCTTGAGCACGGCGAGCGTCCGACATAGAGACGACGGAGCGACGGAGTGACGAACTGATGGAAGGGAAGCTACGGCGCACCCCTACCTGGCGCGCCAAATGTCGGGATGTGGGGTTCCGACAAACCCTTAAGGTTCGAACACTGGGGTGCGCGAAGTCTTTCCCTCCAACCGATCTATGCTCTAGCTCGCTAAGATCTTGCGGACGAACTCGATGAACTCGCAACATAGAGGGACACGGGGTTTATACTGGTTCGGGCCACCGTTGTGGTGTAATACCCTACTCCAGTGTGGTGGTGGATTGCCTCTTGGGATGATGATGAACAATACAAGGGACGAACGGCCTCCTGAGGTTGAGGCGTTCTTGAGCTCGGTGAGCTTGTGTGTGGGGGGGTGGTCTCTCTCCTCTAGCTAAGATGATGTCTCCCTCTCGCTCAGATGAGGTGATCCCGCCTCCACTGTGGTGGCTAGTCCTATTTATAGAGGCCCTGGTCCCCTTCCCAAATATCGAGCGGGAAGGGAGCCAACAATGGCGGGCTAATTTGAAGGGGGACAGCTAGTACAAGCTATCCTGACAAAAGTAGTCTTCGCCTGCACAAAATTCTGGTGGTGTCGCGGGCTCCACGGTGACCTCCGTCTTGCAGTCCATGGTCTTGGTCTTGTTGAACCGAAATGGCAACCTTTGCCTGATGCATCGGTACTCCGCGGCTGTGCTTGCCCGCTTTGCACCAAAGAGGAAACGAGGACGCTATGCGCACTGGCGCCCGCCTGGCGCTCGCCTGGTGCCGATCATCATGGCTCACGTCACGAGAGCCTCGTGAGGTTTGCCCTGCCTTGATATCTCCGCTCCTCGTGAGCCTGCCTAGCTAGGCCACTCCAGAGGAGGTCTTGCATCGTCCGCCTCGCGAGGCTTGGCCCCTCGCGAGGGTCTTGGGTGCTTTGTTGGTGAAGACGGGTCGTACGGCCTGCTGGCTCAGCCACGCCGCGGGCCGCATGTAGGCAAGTCTGGGGACCCCCGTTCCCAGAACGCCGATAGCCTCCACCACCTCTGCCCCAAGACGGAGTCTTTGCGCCCAAGCGCGCGGCCCCATGGCGCGGCCTGCCTCATCTAGCGCCCGCGCAAGAAGAAAGAAGCTGCCAAGAAGTCCCTCGGCCGCGAGAAAACGCCCCCGCGCTCCCTGCACCACCACGGCAAAACCGCGTGCCACCTGCGGCGGCGGTGCGCGGACCCCATCAAGGACAAGTTCTACACCAGCGCAGAGTCCCGATGACCACGGCAGGCTGCCACGCCTTCACCCCTGAGCTACGTAGGTCGCTTGGCTGGGCAAGTTCAAGCCAGATCTGCCACCTCACTATGACGACACCCCCAACCCCGCGGAGTTCCTGTAGCTCTACGAGCTGAGCATCAAGGCAGCCAACGGCAATGAGAAAGTCGTGGTGAACTGGTTTCCCATGGCTCTCAAGGATGGTGCCCGCTCCTGGCTCCTGGATCTTCCTCCAGGCTCGATCTCCTCCTGGGACGAGATGCGCGACCGTTTCGTTGCCAACTTCCAGGGCACTCGCGACCGCCCACCGGCTGCGGGTGACCTGCGTCACGTCAAGCAACAACCAGGAGAGACTCTCTAGAAGTACATCCAGCACTTCAACAACGTTCGCCTCAAGATCCCCAAGGTGACGTACGAGGCCATCATCTCTGCGTTCTCCGATGGCATCCGCGGCGTCAAGATGAAGGAGGAGCTTGCCATCCATGAGGAGTTGTGCACATCTCTGGAGCTGTTCAACCTGGCGACCAAGTGCGCAAGAGCTGAGGAGGGGCGCCTCTCCCTCCTCGAGCTCCCGGCTGCGGACCCGGAGGAGAAGAAAGACAAGGCCAAAGACGTGAAGCGCAAGGGAGCAGCCGTGCTCGCGGCGGAGCCGGACACAAAGCGCGGGAGGGACCAGCCCGAGTCATCCAAGAGCAGCCGACCGTTCTGCGCCTTCCATAACCTGCATAGCCACAACACCAACGACTGTTAAGAGCTCAGAGCTATTCGAGAAGGACACTTCGGTCGACGCCCTGAGCGGAACGACCGGGGCTACGACCGAGGAGGAGGACGTGGTGGCGGACGCTGGGTTGACCATGGCCCGCGCTAGGAGTGGCGCGACCGGCCTCGTGAGGACCACTGGCAGGATCAGCCTCGCGAGGGCGCCTGGAGGGATTAGCCTCGTGAGGATCGTCCTTAGGGCAACGCCGGTCTCCCTCCACTGCCGCCACCACCAAGAAGGAATGACGACCACCACCAAGACGAGGGAGCTGGGGGCTTGCAGGAGCCGCATGCCATCGCCTGCATCTTGGGCGGAGCTCAAGCCCCAACCTCGCAGCGTATCTTTAAGCAGTTTGCTCACGAGGTGAACGCAGTCCTCCCCAAGCTCGAGGCCACGCGCCCGCTCAGGTGGTCCCAGTGCGCCATCACGTTTAGCTCAGCAGACCAGCTCAAGTGCGCGGCTACTGCCGGCGTCCTCCTGATGCTTTGTTCACCCGTCATCAGCAACGTGCAAGTCCCCAAGACCCTCATCGATGATGGCGCAGGGCTCAACGTCCTGTCCGTCGAGATGTTCGACAGCCTCCAAGTGCTGTATGATCAGCTTCAGCCCACCAAGCCTTTCTCAGGAGTGACCGACTGCTCCACCATGCCGATCGGCCAGGTCCGCCTCCCAGTCACCTTCAGACAGCGCAACAACTACCACACTGAGCTCATCGACTTCGACGTCGCCCACATCCGTCTGCCATACAATGCCATCCTCGGGTATCCGGCCCTGGCCAAGTTCATGGCTGTAGCGCACCACGGCTACAACGTCCTCAAGATGCCAGGAAGCAGCGGGATCATCACAGTCCCCTGCGAAGAAAGAGGTGCGGTGTGCTCCCTCGAGCGGGCCTTCCAAGCAGCATCAATTGAAGACCCTGGCAACAATGCTGCTCGGTACCCTCCTGAGGTCGTCCCCAAGAAGAAGAAGTAGCAACTCCATGCCGTACCTCAGGAGGGCAACACCGTGGGTGGCACCTCGTCAGGATCAGCACCCGCGCCTGGGGCGCCTCTCTCTATCGCAGGGCTCAGGGGCTCTCTTTTGGAGGGCTTCAGACCTCTCCAATGTCACGAGGGAGGCGCTCGGGCACCACTTGGAGGCGTGTTTCATGGCACGTCTCCTTCAGGTGGACAGTGGGCAAGGAGCGCCTGGTGCTCAGGAGTTCATCACCAAAGTATCTCAGGAGCTTCAGGAAGCAAGAGCAATACGCAGCGACCGCCGCTTACCTGGCGCTGCTCCCCACCCAGGCGAGGGTGGTGAGCTGCGCATCTGCATCGACATACCAGGGCTCAACTGAGCCGCATCTCAGGAGCGCTTCTGGCCTTCGTGTGTCGGGCGCTGCGAAGGTCCACCTCACAGCTACGTTCGCATGCCGTTCGGCCTGCCGAGCGTGGCCGCTGCCTTCCAGCGCAACCTGCGGAGCGTCATGGCGGGTCAGGAGGCCAGGCACCACGCAGTCCTGTCGGAGATGGAGACGGTCCACAAGGAACCGCCGGGACCCCCAGAGCCTCCCGAGGCTCAGGGCCCCGGTGGCCCGTGAGGGGCAACCCCTTCGCCGCGTACCTTCAGCTACCTCAACACCCCTTCATCAACGAAACCAGGTGACATTTTCCAAGTTCATTTAGCTGGGAGCGCCCAGGGGGCTGCATTATTCCCAGGCCGCATGGGTCTGTCCTTGTGGCATGCATCTTTCCTTGTTTATGTCTTTAGCTTACCTTGCCTGGGGCGCCCCTCGGGCTGCATCATCCCCAAGCCGCTTGGGCCGGACCTAGTGGCGCGTTGAAAGTGCAACTATCCCTAGGTGGTTTTGGTAATTCATAACAACATATAGCTCATTGAGCTAATGCTATTCCAAAATGATTATTTCAGGAAAGCTCAATGATTGGCATGGCATGGATGTGAAAGTGGAACCCTCGAAATGCTAAGGACAAAGGATTGGCTCAAGCTCAAAAGCTCAAGACTCTTCATTTTATATTTTAGTGATCCAAGATCACATTGAGTCTTTAGGAAAAGCCAATACTATCAAGGAGAGATGAGGTGTTGCTTAATGAGCTTCTTGCTTCATGTGCTTAGTGATATGCTCCAAAACCCTCAACTACTTTCCCATATCCACATATGACCTAAACCCTAAGCCAAACTCGGTCCTACCGATTCTTCCTATCCGGCACCACCGAGTTTCACTTGTCATTAGCCACTGCCAAACCCTAGCAATTCGGTCCTACCGATAGGGATCTCGGTCTCACCGAGATGGGGTTGCAAACTCTCTGTTTCCCTTTCGTAACTTTTCGGTCCCACCGAAAGAGCGAATCGGTCCCACCGAGATTGCAATGTAAACTCAGTGTTTCCCCTTTGTAACTTTTCGGTCTCACCGAGTTCCACTCGGTGTCACCGAAAGAGCAAATCGGTCCCACCGAGTTTGCCTGACCAACTCTCTGGTTAGCTAATTACCAAATTCGGTCTCACTGAGTTTGTGTAATCGGTCTCACCGAGATTACGTTATGCCCAAACCCTAACCATATCGGTCCTACCGAGTTGCATGTCAGTCCCACCGAAAATCACTAACGGTCACTAGGGTTACATTTTTGGTCCGACCGAGTTTATTGATTCGGTCCCACCGAGATTGGAAAACTGTGTAACGGTTGGATTTTTTGTGGAGGCTATATATACCCCTCCATCTTCTTCTCATTCGAGGAGAGAGCCATCAGAACACACACACCATTCCAACTCACATGTTCTGAGAAAGAACCACCTACTCATGTGTTGAGATCAAGACATTCCATTCCTACCATATGAATCTTGATCTCTAACCTTCCCAAGTTGCTTTCCACTCAAACCCTCTTTCCACCAAATCCAAATCCTATGAGAGAGAGCTGAGTGTTGGGGAGACTATCATTTGAAGCACAAGAGCAAGGAGTTCATTACCTACACACCATTTGTTACTTCTTGGAGAGTGGTGTCTCCTAGATTGGCTAGGTGTCACTTGGGAGCCTCCGACAAGATTGTGGAGTTGAACCAAGGAGTTTGTAAGGGCAAGGAGATCGCCTACTTCGTGAAGATCTACCGCTAGTGAGGCAAGTCCTGTGTGGGCGATGGCCATGGTGGGATAGACAAGGTTGCTTCTTCGTGGACCCTTTGTGGGTGGTTGCTTCTTCGTGGACCCTTCGTGGGTGGAGCCCTGTGTGGACTCGCGCAACCGTTGCCCTTGGGTGGAGCCCTGTGTGGACTCACGCAACCGTTACCCTTCGTGGGTTGAAGTCTCCATCAACGTGGATGTAGGATAGCACCACCTATCCGAACCACGGGAAAAACATCCGTGTCTCCAATTGCGTTTGAATCCTCCAAACCCTTCCCTTTACATTCTTGCAAGTTGCATGCTTTATTTTCCGCTGCCAATATACTCTTTGCATGCTTGCTTGAATTGTGTGATGATTGCTTGACTTGTCCTAAAAATAGCTAAAATCTGCCAAGAACTAAAATTGGGAAAAGGTTAAGTTTTTATTTAGTCAAGTAGTCTAATCACCCCCCTCTAGACATACTTTCGATCCTACAAGTGGTATCAGAGCTTTGGTCTCCATTTGCTTGATCTCCATAGCTTTTGGTGGTCATAGCCTTGGTTTCACAACCTAGGAGAGTATGGCGTCTAGCGAGGGAAATTATCACCGTAGAGGTCCTTACTTTGATGGTACTAATTTTGCTAGTTGGAAGCATAAAATGAAAATGCATATTCTTGGACATAACCCCGCCGTTTGGGCTATTGTGTGTGTTGGTTTGCAAGGTGACTTCTTTGATGGGAGAGAACCGAACCGTGAAGCTACCGCGGATGAGTTGAAGATGTTGCAATACAATGCTCAAGCTTGTGATATTCTCTTCAACGGATTGTGCCCTGAAGAATTCAACAAAATCAGCCGCCTTGAGAATGCAAAGGAAATTTGGGACACTTTGATTGATATGCACGAAGGTACTGACTCCGTCAAGGAATCCAAGTTGGATGTGCTTCAAAGCCAACTTGACAAGTTCAAGATGAAGGATGGTGAAGGTGTCGCCAAAATGTACTCTAGGCTTGCTCTCATCACAAATGAGATTGCCGGCTTAGGAAGTGAAGAGATGACCAATAGATTCATCATCAAGAAGATTCTAAGAGCCTTGGATGGAAAATATGATACCGTGTGCACATTGATCCAAATGATGCCCAATTACAAAGATCTCAAGCCAACGGAAGTGATTGGAAGAATTGTTGCTCATGAGATGTCACTTAAGGATAAAGAGGAACTTCACAACAAATCAAGTGGTGCCTATAAAGCCTCATGTGAAGCCCCTACATCATCAAGTGAGAAACAAGACTTCAATGAAGAATTGAGCCTAATGGTGAAGAACTTCAACAAGTTCTACAAGAGTAGAAGCAAAGATAGAAACTCCAAGTCAAGGTCCTACAATGACAAAAGATCTTCTAGTCGAGAGCGAAACTGCTACAATTGTGGAAGACCCGGACACTATTCCAATGAATGTACGGCTCCCTACAAGAGAAGAGAAGATTCTCCAAAAAGAAGAAGCAAAGGATCACCACCAAGAGAGAGAAGGAGTAGAGATGATCGTTATGAACGAAGATACTCACGGAGAAGCAAGGATTCGGAAAGTAAGGAAAAATCATCAAGGAGCTACACAAGACGAAGACATCAAGCTCATGTTGGTGAATGGGTATCCGGCTCCGACTCCGATAGCCACTCCGAGAGAAGTTATTACTCCGACTCCGAAGATACTCAAGATGAAGGTGTTGCCGGTCTAGCACTTGTGTCAACCAACTCCTACGACATATTTGACTCACCAAATGAAGGAATTGGAAGATGCTTCATGGCCAAAGGTCCTAAGGTAACACACCCCGAGTATGTTGATTTCAATAGTGATGAAGATGACTTGTTAGGTGATGATTTGCTTGGTGACAACTCTAGTGATGAATACTATGATGAAATGTCAATTAAACATGCTAATCAAGATAAAATGAATGACAATGATAAGGAGAAGATTGAGGCCCTAACTAAAGAACTAAACACTCTTAAGTTAGCTCATGAAACCATCTTCGAAGATCATCAAGAACTTTTAAGAGCTCATGAGAAATTACGCTTTGAAAAGCTCAATCTTGATCAAGAGCATGAGTTCTTAAAAGCAATCAATGATGATCTCCGCAAGAAAAGTTCTTCTTACATTGCCAAGCATTTACTCTTATCCACTTACATGCCTCAAGTCAAGTCTAACAAGAAAGATTCTTCCTCTAGTAGTAACAATGATCATGCTAAATCCAATATTGTTACTTCTAGTAGCTCTCTTGATTCCACTAATGATTCTCTTAGCCAAGTTATACTTGAGCAAGAAAATAGCTTATTGAAGGGAATTATAGAGAAAGGAGTGTACAAAAGCCTTGTCGGGAGTAAGCAATTCGAGGAAATTGTGCGCAAGCAAGGAATGCACCGGAAGAATCAAGGTGTTGGTTTTGAATGAAAGTTCAATGCCAATGGAGTTGAGTGGGAAGAAGATCAATACCCCAAGACAAAGTTTGTCCCTCAACAAGAGAAGCATGCTTCTTTCAAGGGGACACAAGCTCAAGATGATCTTCCACCACAAGACTACAAGCAAAAAGGGAAGGACAAGCTTCAAGAGGAAATTGATGCATTTGAAGAAGCTCCTAAGACCTTAGTCAAGTGGATTCCCAAGACTACTTCAAGTTCCACTTCATCAAGTACGGCTACAACTCCAAGGATTCCCATCAAGATGATGTGGATCCAAAAGAAGAAGAACTAGAGAGTTCTTGAGGGTGACTCCGCCAACATACTTCACTCTTATCATTTTGGCAAGAACAAGTGCAATCAACTTCCACATCTTGCACTAGTTCAAGGAGTCACAAACCCTCTTGTTGGTAAGACAAGGGACAAGGTAACCTAAAAGTTTTCATGGACATCATCTTTTGTGTGCATCACTCTATGTATATGGATATCCTTGCTTGTTCCTTGCGGGACTAACCCATGTAGGTATTGAAAGTGCAATTCACTCAAATGGATAGCTCCAAGAGATCTACATAAACATTGAGCATCCACATCTTCAATATCTACATGAAGTTATCATCGACAAAACCCAAGGTTAGTTCATCCCTCTTAGGGGGGATATCACATCTAGGGGGAGCTTTACTCTAAGACTTGAGCTAAAGCAACTCTAAAGATGTGAACAAAACAATGCTTTATGTAAAAGTGGTAACCCCACTTGAGCTTAAACGATGAGTATGACCTATGATCAAGTGTTCTCACTTGACTCCTAAGTCAATATACTCATATATAGATGACCTAGTCATCGCAAATTGCTTGATAGATGCTAGAATTGGTTGTGCATGCCTTGACACATATTTCATTTGCCATCTTATTGTGTGAGCATGCTAGTTGCATAATTTACTCATTCGAGGACATCCACTTGTTGTTTTGATTGTTTGGTTTTATCTTCTTTTACCAAGTGGATGGACAAGAATGCCTAAGAACCTCCTCTAGCTATCTATGCTTTTCTCGTCTCAAACTCTATTCATGCTGCATCACAAAATTTGATCAAGTCAAATTCGAACCACTCTGTGTGAGGAGCGCTCGGAGTCCCCGATTCGTCATAGACTTAAACTTCCAAAACCTCTTTATGATTCTCGGTCTGACCGATACTCCACTTTCGGTCCTACCGAGATCATTAAGTTGATCTAGGTTTTCGATCTCGGTGCAACCGATTTGAACCTTTCGGTCACACCGAGTTTCAGTAACTGCTTGCAGTTATGAATCTCGGTGCCACCGAGTTGTTCCACTCGGCCACCGACAGGGTCGGGCTATATATAGTCACGGGCAAAATTTTGGAAATTTCTCCGAACCCCTTCGCCCGCGCGATAGCCTACTCTGCCCTCGTGGTCTCTGGATCGTCTTCTCGCCACCAGCCGCCTCCAGTTGCTGGTCTCCGTCGCCGTCAACGGGAATTCTGCCCCGCCGTTGCCGCCGTAGCAAGTCCCCGCCGAACTAGGGTATGGACTTGATCTTTGTGCTATTCCTCAATCCGATTCCTAGCACATTGTGATCATATTAATTCTAGACATGTTTGATGAACTTCTATCCAGTCAAAACGCCCGTAGATTAGGTTTGATTCGAAAATTCTAGGTTTAGGTTTCCGCCGAAACCATCTCGGACCCACCGAGTTGAAAAACTCGGTCCCACCGATTTGGCTTATGCCATTGCACAAGTGAGACTCGGTCTGACCGAGAATTACTTATCGGTGTGACCGATTTTGGAACTCTGTGAAACCCTAGCAGTCTCGGTGCCACCGAACTGTGACTCAGTCCTACCGAGTTCACTAGTTTAGGTTCCAAAACTGCTTCGATATCACCGAGTTTGAAAATCGGTAGATCCGAGATGATTTCAGTGGGAAACTAAAACTAAGTTTTTGGATCATTCTTTTTTGCAAAAATCTCTGCATTTTGTGATGCTCATCCACTCTATCTCTTCTATAAACTATTCACAGGGTCAGCAGTCAGTTTGCAGCATGTCAGACCAGAGTGATAGCCAGAATATGTCTGAGCAGCAAGTGGTTATGAGTGAGGGCACTAGTCCCTCCAGTTCTTCTGATGAAGGCAGCAGGAGCACTCCTAGCAATTTGCCAAAGGCTGCCACAAGACAAAGGAAGAAGAGGACTTCAGATTCCGAAGATGAGGACTATGTGGCAGAGGAAGAGGCCACTTCCAAGAGAGTTGAGCCAGCTCAAGGCACTAAGCCAGGTCTGAAAATCAAAAGGCCAGCAGGTAGGCAGCCCATGTCAAAGGCAAGAGCCTCAACTGAGAAGCCCACTCCCCAAGAGCCAGCTGCTGCAGAAGGCAAGAAGAGAAAGGAAAGGGTGAAGAAGACTGTTGCTAGAGTGCTTGGAAAAGCTTCCATCATGGAAGAGGAAGAAGAAGAAGAGGTAGCTGCACCAGCACCCAAGGCACCCAAGCTGATGGGTGATGCCATAAGGTCAGGGGCTACTGCATCCAAGCCCAAAGCTGCCTCCAAGCCAAAGCCTAAGAGAAACACACGGAGCATTCCTGCAGCTGAGAAGAACAAGGCCCCAGTGCCTGAGACTGTTGCTGAAGAAGAGGAAGAGAACGTCCTGAGAAAGCTAAAGCCCAAGATCCCAGACCACAACGATGCTCATCCTGTGGCTGAGGATATGAAGCTCAGGAGAGATTCAGGGCTAAGGAAATGGAGAGAAGCAGACCCGTATGCTTCAAGGAGAAGGACTACAGTGGACTACAGGTTTCACACCAAGGAGCAGCAGGATTTTTATGAGACAGTGCTGTTAGATAAGAAGCCCATTGTCTGTGATATGCATTGGGTTGATTGGACATACATCAAGGACAATGAGGAACACTACCCAGGAGTATATGACAGCTTTCATGCTTGTGGAGTAGCTGACTTTGTTGGGCAGAAGCTCACAAAGTGGAATGAGGAGCTTATCATGCAGTTCTACTCCACAGCTCACTTTTATCCGGATGGGAGGATCACATGGATGTCTGAGGGTACAAGGTACCAATCCACAGTTGCTGAATGGGCACAGATCATTAATGCCCCAGAGGAGCAAGATGATGACTTGGATATCTATGCCAAGAAGAAGATGGACCACAACTCGATGTCGAATATGTACAAGGAGATCCCAAATGAAGCACTTGATACCTTCAAGTTTGGATCAGTACATTACCTTCTGTCAGGGCTCCCGATGATCAATTGGATCTTGAGGCACACCTTATTGCCCAAGTCAGGTGATCACAAGATGATCAGAGGCCATCCTATCAACTTGCTACATGTGTTTGATGTGCCTCAGAAGTTCAAGGTGATGAGCCTCATAGTGGAAACAATCAAGAGGACTGCAGCAGACCAAAAGAGGAGTTGCGGATATGCCCCTCAAATTCAGGAGCTCATCAACTCCAAGATGGGCACGGGCATCTATTTATTGGACAAGGAACATTTGCCCATCCGTCCAGATTTTGAGAACAATGAAGTTGTGATGACTGAGAATGAGCCATCATCTGCCCAAGCATATGCAAAGAAGGAGAAGGCGAGGAAGGAGAAAGCTGCCAAGATGCCAACTCAAGAGGAGGCATCTGAGTATTTCTTGAAGACTAAACAAGAGCAGCTTGGTTACTTGATTGCATCCACGCTGAGGATTGAGCAAAGTCTGGCCACCCTCACTAAGAATCAGCAGAGCCTAGAGAGAATCATGGAACAGAAGTTCTATGACTTGGATGTCAAAGTAACGGAAGTTCAGTCTGCAGTGGAGCAGCTCCAAGAGGACATGCAGGAGAGGAGAGGCAGGACTACCACTCATGCCTTTGCCAGAGTGCCACGAGGCCCGAGGTCATCTGCCGTGCCAGTTGCTGACACAAGAGCCACCACCTCAGCACCAGCCACAACCTCAGTTCCACCAGCTCCAACATCTACTTCAGCTCCAACTCCAGCGACTACTTCAGCATCTACCAAAGCCTTCGTCCTTGGAGTGATCCGGACTCCACCACCACCTGAAGATCAAGCCTGAGCGTCGATCTAGTGCTATGCATTTTCTAGGAACTTTTTGGTAACTTGTTGCCAAAGGGGGAGAAGATGTATAGATCATAGGCTTCGAGAGAGAGAGTGTTGCTTTTCTCTCTTGCTTTATTTGGTAGTTTTTCGAACTTGTTCACTTTTGAGTGCTTGAGATACTACGTCATTATTTGTGAGACATTGATGATCATGTGTTTGATCATAAGCTACACTTAATGCTTGCTTAATGCTATTCATTATCTATCTTATGTGATCATTCATTATTCTTGGTGATGAGTGCATGTATCTCATTCTTATCATTTTAAGCGCTCCAGCAAGATGTATGTGACATGAAAGAGTAACCCATGACTCTAACTCTTTGTGCATTTGCAGTCCAAAGCAAATTTTAAATATGCACAAATTTAGGGGGAGCTCTTACTTATCACATACTTCTCAAAGCGACGATATATTTCATGCTTATTATCATTTGTTGAAGCTTTGATCTATATGTTGTCATCAATTACCAAAAAGGGGGAGATTGAAAGTGCAACTATCCCTAGGTGGTTTTGGTAATTCATAACAACATATAGCTCATTGAGCTAATGCTATTCCAAGATGATTATTTCAGGAAAGCTCAATGATTGGCATGGCATGGATGTGAAAGTGGAACCCTCGAAATGCTAAGGACAAAGGATTGGCTCAAGCTCAAAAGCTCAAGACTCTTCATTTTATATTTTAGTGATCCAAGATCACATTGAGTCTTTAGGAAAAGCCAATACTATCAAGGAGGGATGAGGTGTTGCTTAATGAGCCTCTTGCTTCATGTGCTTAGTGATATGCTCCAAAACCCTCAACTACTTTCCCATATCCACATATGACCTAAACCCTAAGCCAAACTCGGTCGCCACCGAGTTTCACTTGTCATTAGCCACTGCCAAACCCTAGCAATTCGGTCCTACCGATAGGGATCTCGGTCTCACCGAGATGGGGTAGCAAACTCTCTGTTTCCCTTTCGTAACTTTTCGGTCCCACTGAGATTGCAATGTAAACTCAGTGTTTCCCCTTTGTAACTTTTCGGTCTCACCGAGTTCCACTCGGTGTCACCGAAAGAGCAAATCGGTCCCACCGAGTTTGCCTGACCAACTCTCTGGTTAGAAAACCACCTACTCATGTGTTGAGATCAAGACATTCCATTCCTACCATATGAATCTTGATCTCTAACCTTCCCAAGTTGCTTTCCACTCAAACCCTCTTTCCACCAAATCCAAATCCTATGAGAGAGAGTTGAGTGTTGGGGAGACTATCATTTGAAGCACAAGAGCAAGGAGTTCATTACCTACACACCATTTGTTACTTCTTGGAGAGTGGTGTCTCCTGATTGGCTAGGTGTCACTTGGGAGCCTCCGACAAGATTGTGGAGTTGAACCAAGGAGTTTGTAAGGGCAAGGAGATCGCCTACTTCGTGAAGATCTACCGCTAGTGAGGCAAGTCCTGTGTGGGCGATGGCCATGGTGGGATAGACAAGGTTGCTTCTTCGTGGACCCTTTGTGGGTGGTTGCTTCTTCGTGGACCCTTCGTGGGTGGAGCCCTGTGTGGACTCGCGCAACCGCTGCCCTTGGGTGGAGCCCTGTGTGGACTCACGCAACCGTTACCCTTCATGGGTTGAAGTCTCCATCAACGTGGATGTAGGATAGCACCACCTATCGGAACCACGGGAAAAACATCCGTGTCTCCAATTGCGTTTGAATCCTCCAAACCCTTCCCTTTACATTCTTGCAAGTTGCATGCTTTACTTTCCGCTGCCAATATACTTTTTGCATGCTTGCTTGAATTGTGTGATGATTGCTTGACTTGTCCTAAAAATAGCTAAAATCTGCCAAGAACTAAAATTGGGAAAAGGTTAAGTTTTTATTTGGTCAAGTAGTCTAATCACCCCCCCTCCAGACATACTTTCGATCCTACACGCGTATCGTTTATGCATTTACCTGAGCTAGGTTGCCTTTCATGCTTAATCTATCTATGAATATCACCTGCTTGGTTGTCGCCCATCACGGGAGCCGCGCGCCGGTCGTCTTTCTTCAGGACCCTTCGCGTGAGAGGATTAGGCACGGCGTCTGTGCTCGGGCCCGTCCCTGCAGCATCGATAAACCCAACGGCGAGCTCTGTCTGGAAGGCCGGCCCCGTTCACGTCACCTCCTGAGGTCGTTGGTGCTTGGCTTTCTCACATGATAACCTCAGGAGATTTGTTCGACGCAGGTTGTCTAACCACCTCGCATGACCAAGAACACGAACAAGAATCAAGACCAGGTGCAACCCGCCATGGGGTAGGGCCTCGTGAGTTCCGTGCTGGCTCACGAGTGCCCAGAAACACCTCGTCTAGCCCTGCCGTGCAAGCCACGTGTCAGGGTAGGGCTGTGCACGCCCCAGGGGTTCTCCGCAGCAAGGATCCCCCTCCCACGTACCGGAGGCGAATCAGCAATCACCACGGCGATCGGTGCACTCCCTCATGTTAACTTGCAGGAACTTCCTGAAGGCTACGGCAGGCGGTACTGTGGAATCTCCCTCTTCTCTCATGCGATTCGCTTGAGCATTAAAAGGGGGGCTCCTGAGCATCACATCTCAGGAGCTCTTACTGGCTCTCCAGCCCTCACCCCCTGGCCTTGACGATGGCACGCGACATGGCATACCAGCGGCGGCTGAGCTCGCTCAAGGGCCGGGACCTGAGGACGTAGAGCACAAGAAGAACATGGAGAGGAAAGGGAGGCCCGCGTGAGTCTGACCTAGCTACTCAGCAACGGCCGACGCCCAAGCCTGGCGTCTTGCGAGGAACCGACCCCAAATTGCCAAGATAAGTTTCGCGCTCAATCAACCGCTACAACGCAGAGTTCTCATTTGTGTAGCCCCGCTGCGGCGACGTAGTCTCCCTCTCCTACCTCTCGGCGGTCGCTTGCATGCCAAAGGGGACCTCCGGAGCATCGCATCTCAGGGGCTCTTACTCGACCTCGGGCCGCTCACCTCCTGTCCTTGACCACGGCACACGACCTGGCATACCAGCGATGGCTGAAGCCTGCCTGGGGACCGGGACCTGTCAGCGTAGAGCACCACGCCGTCGCGAGGTTGGAAAGGGGAAACCAAGCCGGAACGGAGCACACACACGCACAATTTCATAATAAGGATAATGTCAACAAAGGACACTACAAACGCCTTACACGCCCCAGCGAGGTCCATTTCTTGATTCCTCGCAGGGAACAAAAGACAAGAACCTAGGGAGTCCTAACTACGCGTGCCCCTGTGGATGACGCCATCATCAACAATGGGCCACCAGAGGCCAGCACCAACCTCATCCAGATCAGCGGTAGCGGCGGCGGCCTGGCACTGCAGCCCTGCTCCGGGCTCGGTGAGAGCTTGGGGGCACGTAGCTGTCGTCGCTTGTCTCCGGAGTCTCGTAAAGCTCGGGAGAGTCGCTGGACCACCAGGAGTCGCCACTATCGCTGGAGGAGCTGCAGGCAAGGCCTGCGGCAGGCCCAGCACCGGCCACAGCGTTGTCCTGACGACCTCCTTCAGGGCAGCACTCCAGGCGGCGGCCTTCCTCGTTGAAGACCTTGAAGAAGAGCACGGAGGCGCCGTCGTACTCGAAGTGGATCACGAGGGAGCCCTCCGCGTGGCAGACTCGGGCAATCTCGCCCCAGCCTTGGGTCATGAAGATCTTCCCGGAGGCAATGGCTCCAATCTCCGCTCTAGTCGCTGGGGCGTCGCAGTCGGCGTGTTGCAGCCAAAGCTCGTGAGGGCCCCTCGGCGGCATCTCGGCGGCGAAGAACTACGTGAGGCAAATCTAGGTGCTCGGGGGCATCGCCGCCCATATCACGAACTCGCGCGAGGAGTCCGTCGCATGGACCCTTGGGGCGACAGCGTGCGCCTCCACGGCACGACGGCTACGGCCCTGGCGCGGGTGGCGACGCTCGTCGCTCCTCCCTCCGGAACCATCGGCACAAGCATACAAGAGTAGTGGGTACCTAGGCGGTGGCCTTTCATACCAAGGCCATGACACCACCTGCCTCACTACCATCTCGCGGCGATGGGACCTCCTCTTCTTCGGCGGGAGCAGCTCGGGCCCGGCAAGGGGAACCTTTCCCTTCTCTGCGGTCGAGAACCTCCGAATCGGCGCCATGACTGCACCAGAGAGGAGTGGAGTGAGGAAGGAGAAGAAGCGGGAGAGGCAGAGGAGAGACTGGTGATGGGGCTCCGCCCCACCTCCCATTTATAGCCAAGAGGAGGCCAACCGACGGCCTCCATGATCTAAGGTAATAATGATGGATTTCCCTTGCATGCAGCAGGGACTCGTCAAGTCGGACAGTTACCGAGGCGGCGTGGGGAAGCGGCGACGCCCACGTCCAATCAACCGCCACACGTCGACCAAGGCTGCAAGCTATTGGGGCCCGTGGCACTCCGCACTTGGCCGTTGGCTTTGCTTCGAAGCCAAGCCCGAGGGCGCCTTGGGCCCGGGGGCTACTGTCGGCATTCTGGGAATGGGGGTTCCCAGACTTGCCTGCCTGTGGCCCACGGCGTGGCTCTGCGAGCGGGCCCGTATGGCCCATCTTCACTAGCAAGGACTCAAGACCCTCGCGAGGGGCCAAGCCTCGCGAGGCGAGCGACATAAGACCTCCTCAGGGGCGGCTCACCAGGCTGGCTCGCGAGGGGCGGAGAGTTCAAGGCCAGGCGAACCTCGCGAGGTTCTAGTGACGTGAGCCATGACGACCAAGGCCAGGCGGGCGCTAGGCGGGCTCCAGCGCGCACAGTGTCCTTGTTTCCTCTTCGGTGCTAAGGAAGCAGGCACAGGCGCGGAGTACCGAGGCGTCAAGCAAAGGTTTCCATGTCAGTGCAACAAGACCAAGACCAGAAGGATGGCAAGACGGAGGTCACCGTGGAGCCCAAGATGGCGTCACCACCAGAGCCTTTGGCAGGCGAAGACTGCTTTTGTCAGGATAAGCTGTACTAGCTGTCCCCTTTCAAATTGGCCGCTGTTGGCTCCCTTCCCGCTCAATATTTGGGGAGAGGACCAGGGCCCCTATAAACAAGACTAGCCACCACCGTAGCTAGGGGATCGATCGATCGGTCTGGCCAAGAGAGACCAGGACAACCACAAGTTCACCAAGCACAACACCTCTCCTCAGGAGGCTGTTCTTCCCCTTGTACTATTCACCCTCATCCCAAGAGGCAATCCACCACACCACACTGGAGTAGGGTATTACACCACAACGGTGGCCCGAACCAGTATAAATCTTGTGTCCTTTGTGTTGCGAGTTCGTCGAGTTAGTTTGTAAGATCTTAGCTAAGTTAGGACGTGGATCGGTAGGGGGGAGATCTTCACGTGGACCCGAGTGTTCGAACCTTGAGGGTTTTGCCGGAACCCGTGATCCAACAGCTGTGGCCGCGGTGAGCCACGACAAAGGCAGCGGTCCGGAACGCAGGTGGAGGTGACGGGGCATCGGCCTAGCAGGCGGATCTGCGGCGGAGGAGAGCTCATCACGACGAGTCCGGGGCCGTGGCGGATGAGGTCCCACGGCTGTGAATCCGAGTTGATGCTGTATTTGCTTCCGGGTCATCAATTGCATCTGAGTCCGTGGCATCACTGCATGGGCCTTGGCGCAGAGGCGAAGCGGTGATGACGGCTTGGCCGACAGAGTGCGGTGGCTCAAGGAGGAAACATAGCAAGGCGATGGGAGACCGTGGCTCGGAGTGGCTAGGGAGGGCTTGAGGCCGCAGTGGCGTCTTTGAACAAGGACGTCGATAACTACCACACGTGTGGCATCTAGTGGGGTTGTGCCACATGCCCTGTGTGGCCCGGAGATGACCCCGCCCGCACGAGGCATCCGGACGTAGGCAGCCACATCCCGCACGTCCGATGTGTGGAACAATCGCCCACACGTCCGGGCGATTGACCGCACTGCCCGCACGACCAAATGCACCCTTCGTCCCGGCCTGCCTTCCAACCCCAGTCCGACCTGCCGCTGTCGTCTCCTACCTCTTGATCCCCTACCTCCATCGCCTTCCTTCTCTAGTTGCCATGGAAACCAGAGCAAATCCCTAGCGCATCCCCACCGCTACCCACCCCCAACCCCGCCCTATCGAGATGACGACCTAACAGGTGGATCTCCGATCTCCTTCTGTTTCTCGTCCTTCTTCTGTCCAAAAAATTGAAATTGCAGATTGCCCACAAAGATGGCGACTAGATCCACGTTGTCATGGCAAACACACCATGGATTTTTGTGTACATTTGCCCACCAACATACGCCAGATCTGCCATATTCTATCCTAGAGTTGAGCTAAGCTTCTGGGTTGGCTTGGTGCGAGTAGTTCCTACAGAAGGATGCGTAGGAATCACTAAAAAAGGGAAGAGAAAGAAGGAATTTGGCATATGGAGGGAGGAAAAATAATTGCCACTTGTATCTGACGCTAGTTGCCATCTATCTTTGCCGTCAGCTGCCACAGTATTATCTTGTTACTGGCCATCATATTATGTTGGCTGTTGCCGTTGATTCAAAATGATAGTTGGCATCAAGATTTTAGAAAAGAGAATGAATGTGCATATCCTACTTGCCATGATGTGTTGGTTGTCTATGCAAGAAATGTGATAAGATGCTGTGTTATCTTGTATGTGCAAACAACAAGAATGCATTTTGCGGATAATGATGCGTTCTTGTTCATGCGGTGACTAAAAACACAGTGGGAGAAAAAAGTGGAAACATGAATCATGAAGACGGCACTGGTCCTTGGTTTTCTCAAAGGCCGGAAACACCCCCTTGGGATGCAGCGGAGTATAATCAACTCATTTCTGCAGGGCCGTTGCTGCCACTACTAGAGCAGTACGCGAGCATCGGTACAATGCATGATAAAAAAGGGACAGTTGCCATGTTTGTGACGAGGAAAATGGCATTCTACTTATATTGCACAATGTCATTTTTCGCAGGTTCTTATGACCCAAGCACACACACGGGGATACCATGGAAAGTTCAGGCATAGGGCGCTAACGTTGACAGATGTGCAGGACAACTTCAAGTATCCAATGTGGCAAATCAAGGTAACACATACTAAAAAGAAACATACTAGTGTGGCCAAGAAATTAAACTTGCAAGGATGGCAAAGACTTATGAGTTATATGGAAAAATGCAGGACCTTCATGCAGGACGTGGCAACAGGCGGCAACCATGTACCTACCATCAATGTCGTACACATGTGAGTCTATTGAAGTGATTTTGTGGACAGTGAATTAGGAGAAGGAGCATAGGTGACATTGGTGTTTACGTTGTGACTTGACAAAACACAGTTGCCGTGTCTGGACAGCTGCAGTTGCCATGTCTGTACATTTGCAGTTGCCGTTGATACGTCTCCAACGTATCTATAATTTTTGATTGCTCCATGCTATATTATCTACTGTTTTGGACTATATTGGGCTTTATTTGCCACTTTTATATTATTTTTGGGACTAACCTATTAACCGGAGGCCCAGCCCAGAATTGCTGTTTTTTTTGCCTATTTCAGTGTTTCGGATAAACAGAATATCAAACGGAGTCCAAACGGAATAAAATTTTCGAAAACGTGATTTTCTCGCCGAACGTGATCCAGGAGACTTGGACCCTACTGCAAGGGATCAAAGAGGTGGTCATGAGGGTGGGGGGCGCGCCCCCCTGCCTCATGGGCCCCTCGGTGCTCCACCGACGTACTCCTTCCTCCTATATATACACACGTACCCCCAAACAATCAGGACAGGAGCCAAAACCCTAATTCCACCGCTGCAACTTTCTGTATCCACGAGATCCCATCTTGGGGCCTGTTCCGGAGCTCCGCCGGAAGAGGCCCGTCATCACGGAGGGCTTCTACATCATCCTAGCCCCTCTGATGAAGTGTGAGTAGTTTACCTCAGACCTTCGGGTCCATAGTTAGTAGCTAGATGGCTTCTTCTCTCTCTTTGAATCTCAATACAAAGTTCTCCCCCTCTCTCGTGGAGATCTATCCGATGTAATCTTCTTTTTGCGGTGTGTTTGTTGAGACCGATGAATTGTGGGTTTATGATCAAGTCTATCTATGAATAATATTTGAATCTTCTCTGAATTCTTTTATGCATGATTGGTTATCTTTGCAAGTCTCTTCGAATTATCCATTTGGTTTGGCCAACTAGATTGGTAGTTCTTGCCATGGGAGAAGTGCTTAGCTTTGGGTTCGATCTTGCGGTGTCCTTACCTAGTGACAGAAGGGGCAGCAAGGCATGTATTGTATCGTTGCCATCGAGGATAACAAGATGGGGTTTATTTCTTATTGCATGAATTTATCTCTCTACATCATGTCATCTTGCTTAAGGCGTTACTCTATTTTTAACTTAATACTCTAGATGCATGCTGGATAGCGGTCGATGAGTGGAGTAATAGTAGTAGATGCAGAATCATTTCGATTTACTTGTCACGGATGTGATGCCTATATACATGATCATGCCTAGATATTCTCATAATTATGCACAATTCTATCAATTGCTTAACAATAATTTGTTCACCCACCGTAGAATACTTATGCTCTTGAGAGAAGCCACTAGTGAAACCTATGGCCCCCGGGTCTATTCTCATCATATCAATCTCCATCACTTTTATATTGCTTTGCTATTTACTTTGCCTTTACTTTTTACTTTGCATCTTTATATCAAAAATACCAAAAATACTCTATCTATCAGATCTCACTCTCGTAAGTGACCGTGAAGGGCTTGACAACCCCTAATCGCATTGGTTGCGAGTAGCTATCGCTTGGTGTAGGTACGAGGGACTTGAGCGTGGGCTCCTACTGGATTGATACCTTGGTTCTCAAAAACTGAGGGAAATACTTACGCTACTCTGCTGCATCATCCCTTCCTCTTCGGGGAAAACCAACGCAAGCTCAAGATGTAGCAAGAAGGATTTCTGGCGCCGTTGCCGGGGAGTCTACGCAAAAAGTCAATATACCAAGTACCCATCACAATCCCTATCTCTCGCATTACATTATTTGCCATTTGCCTCTCATTTTCCTCTCCCCCCAATTCACCCTTGCCGTTTTATTCGCCCTCTCTCTCCATCCTCCCTCTCTATTTGCCTCTTTTTGTCCGCTTTCTTTTTGTTTGCCCGTGTGTTAGATTGCTTGTTTATTGTGATGGCTCAAGATGCTACCAAATTGTGTGACTTCACCAATACCAATAATAGTGATTTCCTTAGAACTTCGATTGCTCCTCTTACCGATGCTGAATCTTGTGAAATTAATACTGCTTTGTTGAATCTTGTTATGAAATATCAATTCGCCGGCCTTCCTAGTGAAGATGCCGCTACTCATCTGAATAGCTTCGTTGATTTATGTGATATGCGAAAGAAAAAAGATGTCAATAATGATGTCGTTAAATTGAAGTTATTTCCTTTTTTGCTTAGAGATTGTGCTAAATCTTGGTTTTCGTCTTTGCCTAAGAATAGTATTGATTCATGGAACAAATGCAAAGATGCTTTTATCTCTAAGTATTTTCCTCCCACTAAGATCATCTCTCTTAGAAATGATATAATGAACTTTAAACAACTTGATCATGAACATGTTGCACAAGCTTGGGAGAGAATGAAATTAATGATACGTAATTGCCCTACTCATGGTTTGAATTTATGGATGATTATACAATTTTTTTATGCTAGATTGAATTTTGCTTCTAGAAATCTTTTAGATTCGGCCGCGGGAGGCACTTTTATGGAAATCACTTTAGGAGATGCTACTAAACTCCTAGATAATATTATGGTTAATTATTCTCAATGGCATACTGAAAGAACTTCTAATAAAAAAGTGCATGCAATAGAAGAAAATAATGTGTTGAGTGGAAAGATGGATGAACTTATGAAATTATTTGCTACCAAGAGTGTTTCTTCTGATAATAATGATATGCCTTTGTCTACTTTGATTGAGAATAAAAATTAATCTATGGATGTGAATTTTGTTGGTAGGAATAATTTTGGTAACAACGATTATAGAGGGAATTTTAATCCTAGGCCATATTCTAGTAATCCTTCTAATAATTATGGGAATTCCTACAACAACTCTTATGGAAATTATAATAAGATGCCCACTGATTTTGAATCTAATATTAAAGAATTTATTCCTTCACAAAAGAATTTTAATGCTATGATTGAAGAAAAATTGCTTAAGATTGATGACTTGGCTAGGAACGTTGATAGAATTGCTCTTGATGTTGATGCTTTGAAACTTAGATCTATTCCACCTAAGCATGATATTAATGAGTCTCTAAAAGCCATGAGAATTTCAATTGATGAGTGTAAGGAAAGAACCGCTAGGATGCGTGCTTCCAAATATGCCTTTATTAAAGCATGTTCTTCCAATTCCTATGAAAATCAAGATGAAGATCTAAAAGTTATTGATGTGTATCCAATTAAATCTTTATTTTGCAATATGAATCTTGATGAAACTGAATATGATCTTCCTTTACCTAGAAGGCGTTCTAAAAATTCGGAGTGTTTAGATCTTAATGATGAAATTGATGAAAGTGGGATTGAAGGAAATAAAAATCTAGATGTTGCTAAACCCACTCTATTGGATTTCAAGGAATTTAATTATGAAAATTGCTCTTTTATTGATTGTATTTCGTTGTTGCAATCCATGCTAAATTCTCCACATGCTTATAGTCGAAATAAAGCCTTCACCGAACATATTGTTGATGCCTTGATGCAATCTTATGAAGAAAAACTTGAGTTGAAAGTTTCTATCCCTAGAAAACTCTATGATGAGTGGGAACCAACTATTAAAATTAAAATTAAATATCATGAGTTTTATGCTTTGTGTGATTTGGGTGCTAGTGTCTCTACTATTCCCAAGACTTTGTGCGATTTACTAGATTTCCGTAATTTTGATGATTGCTCTCTAAATTTGCATCTTGCGGATTCCACTATTAATAAACCTATGTGAAGAATTAATGATGTTCTTATTGTTGCAAATAGGAATTATGTGCCCGTAGATTTCATTGTTCTTGATATAGATTGCAATCCTTCTTGCCCTATTATTCTTGGTAGACCTTTCCTTAGAACGGTTGGTGCGATTATTGATATGAAGGAAGGGAATATTAGATTTCAATTTCCATTAAAAAAGGGCATGGAACACTTTCCAAGAAATAAAATAAAATTGCCATATGAAACTATCATGAGAGCCACTTATGGATTACCTACCAAAGATGGCAATACCTAGATCTATTCTTGCTCGTTATGCCTAGCTAGAGGCGTTAAACGATAGCGCTTGTTGGGAGGCAACCCAATTTTATTTCTATTCCTTGCTTTTTGCTCCTGTTTAGTAATAAATAAATTATTTAGCCTATGTTTTGGTTGTGTTTTTTGTGTTTAATTAGTGTTTGTGCCAAGTAGAACCGTTGGGAAGACTTGGGGAAAGTCTTGTTGAACTTGCTGTAAAAAACAGAAACTTTAGCGCTCACGAGAACTTCTGTAATTTTTATTTGAAGAGTGATATTTAGTTAATTATTTTTTCAGATGATTAATAGATAAATTCCTCACGTCCAGAAATTTATTTTAGAATTTTTGGGGTTCCATATCTTGCGCTAGCTACAGATTACTACAGACTGTTCTGTTTTTGACAGATTCTGTTTTTCGTGTGTTGTTTGCTTATTTTGATGAATCTATGGCTAGTAAAATAGTTTATAATACATACAGAAGTTGGAATACAGTATGTTTAACACCAATATAAATAAATAATGAGTTCATTACAGTACCTTGAAGTGGTCTTTTGTTTTCTTTCGTTAACGGAGCTCACGAGTTTTCTATTTTGAGTTTTGTGTTGTGAAGTTTTCAAGTTTTGGGTGAATTCTTTTGATGGATCATGGAACAAGGAGTGGCAAGAGCCTAAGCTTGGGTATGCCCATGGCACCCCCAAGATAATCCAAGGACACCAAAAAGTCAAAGCTTGGGGATGCCCCGGAAGGCATCCCCTCTTTTCGTCCACTTCCATCGGTAATTTACTTGGAGCTATATTTTTATTCACCAACATGATATGTGTTTTGCTCGGAGCGTCTTGTATTATTTGTGTCTTTGTTTGTTAGTATTCCACAATCATCCTTTCTGTACACACCTTTTGAGAGAGCCATACATGAATTAAAATTTGATAGAATACTCTATGTGCTTCACTTATATCTTTTGAGCGTTATAATTTTGCTCTATGTGCTTCACTTAGATCTTTTATAGCACGGTGGTGGATATGTTTTAAAGAAACTATTGATCTCTCATGATTCACTTAAATTAATTTGAGAGTCTCTTGATAGCATGGTAATTTGCCTAATAATAATATGCTTGGTATTCAAGATTTGTGAAACTTTCTTTTAAGTGTGTTGAATACTAAGAAAAGATTGAAGCATGATAATTGTTCTGAGATATGGAGGTGATAATATTAAAGTCATGCTAGTTGAGTAGTTGTGAATTTAAAGAATACTTGTGTTGAAGTTTGTGATTCCCGTAGCATGCACGTATGGTGAACCGTTATGTGATGAAGTCAGAGCATGATTTATTTATTGATTGTCTTCCTTGTGAGTGGCGGTCGGGGACGAGTGATGGTCTTTTCCTACCAATCTATCCCCCTAGGAGCATGCGCGTAATACTTTGCTTTGATAACTTCTAAATTTTTGCAATAAGTATATGAGTTCTTTATGACTAATGTTGAGTCCATGGATTATACGCACTCCCACCCTTCCACCCTTGCTAGCCTCTCTCATACCGCACAACTTTCGCCAGTATCATACACCTACCATATACCTTCCTCAAAACAACCACCATACCTACCTATTATGGCATTTCCATAGCCATTCCGAGATATATTGCCATGCAACTTTCCACCATCTAGTTCATCAGGACACATCCATCATTGTCATATTGCTTAGCATGATCATGTAGTTGACATAGTATTTGTGGCAAAGCCACTATTCATTATTCTTTCATACTTCTCACTCTTGATTCATTGCATATCCCGGTACACCGCCGGAGGCATTCATATAGAGTCATACTTTGTTTTAGTATTGAGTTGTAATCATTGAGTTGTAAATAAATAGAAGTGTGATGATCATCATTCAATAGAGCATTGTCCCAAAAAAAGGCCTAAGAAAAAAAATAAGGCCAAAAAAATAAATAAATAAAAAGGGGCAATGCTACTATCCTTTTTTCCACAGTCGTGCTTCAAAGTAGCACCATGATATAGCAAGTCTCATATATTGTGCTTCAAAGTAGCACCATGTTCTTCATATAGAGAGTCTCATATGTTGTCACTTTCATATACTAGTGGGAATTTTACGTTATAGAACTTGGCTTGTATATTCCAATGATGGGCTTCCTCAAATTGCCCTAGGTCTTCGTGAGCAAGCAAGTTGGATGCACACCCACTAGTTTCTTTTGTTGAGCTTTCATACATTTAGCTCTAGTGCATCCGTTGCATGGCAATCCCTAGTCACTCACATTGATATCTATTGATGGGCATCTCCATAGCCCGTTGATATGCCTAGTTGATGTGAGACTATCTTCTCCTTTTTGTCTTCTCCACAACCACCATTCTATTCCACCTATAGTGCTATATCCATGGCTCACGCTCATGTATTGCATGAAGATTGAAAAAGTTTTGAAAAAGTTAGAGTATGAAACAATTGCTTGGCTTGTCATCGGGGTTGTGCATGATTTAAATACTTTGTGTGGGGAAGATGGAGCATAGCCAGACTATATGATTTTGTAGGGATAACTTTCTTTGGCCATGGTATTTTGAGAAGACATAATTTCTTTGTTAGTATGCTTGATGTATTATTATTATTTTCTATGCTAATATAAACTTTTGTCTTGAATCTTTCTAATCTGAATATTCATACCACAATTAAGAAGATTTACATTGAAATTATGCCAAGTAGCACTCCGCATCAAAAATTCTCTTTTTATCATTTACCTACTAGAGGACAAGCAGGAATTAAGCTTGGGGATGCCTGATACGTCTCCAACATATCTATAATTTTTGATTGCTCCATGCTATATTATCTACTGTTCTGGACTATATTCGGCTTTATTTTCCACTTTTATATTATTTTTGGGACTAACCTATTAACCGGAGGCCCAGCCCTGAATTGCTGTTTTTTTGCCTATTTCAGTGTTTCGGATAAACAGAATATCAAACAGAATAATATCTTCGGAAACGTGATTTTCTCACTGAACGTGATCAAGGAGAGTTGGATCCTACTGCAAGGGATCAAAGAGGTGGTCACGAGGGTGGGGGCGCCCCCCAGGGCGCGCACCCCTGCCTCGTGGGCCCCTCGGTGCTCCACCGACGTGCTCCTTCCTCCTATATATACACACGTACCCCCAAACGATTAGGACAGGAGCCAAAACCCTAATTCCACCGCCGCAACTTTCTGTATCCATGAGATCCCATCTTGGGGCCTGTTCCGGAGCTCCACCGGAAGAGGGCCGTCATCACGGAGGGCTTCTACATCATCCTAGCCCCTCTGATGAAGTGTGAGTAGTTTACCTCAGACCTTCGGGTCCATAGTTAGTAGCTAGATGGCTTCTTCTCTCTCTTTGAATCTCAATACAAAGTTCTCCCCCTCTCTCGTGGAGATCTATTCGATGTAATCTTCTTTTTGCGGTGTGTTTGTTGAGACTGATGAATTGTGGGTTTATGATCAAGTCTATCTATGAATAATATTTGAATCTTCTCTGAATTCTTTTATGCATGATTGGTTATCTTTGCAAGTCTCTTCGAATTATCCGTTTGGTTTGGCCAACTAGATTGGTAGTTCTTGCCATGGGAGAAGTGCTTAGCTTTGGATTCAATCTTGCGGTGTCCTTACCCAGTGACAGAAGGGGTAGCAAGGCACGTATTATCGTTGCCATCGAGGATAACAAGATGGGGTTTATTTCATATTGCATGAATTTATCTCTCTACATCATGTCATCTTGCTTAAGGCGTTACTCTGTTTTTAACTTAATACTCTAGTTGCATGCTGGATAGCGGTCGATGAGTGGAGTAATAGTAGTAGATGCAGAATCGTTTCGATCTACTTGTCACGGACGTGATGCCTATATACATGATCATGCCTAGATATTCTCATAATTATGCACAATTCTATCAATTGCTCAACAATAATTTGTTCACCCACCGTAGAATACTTATGCTCTTGAGAGAAGCCACTAGTGAAACCTATGGCCCCCGGGTCTATTCTCATCATATCAATCTCCATCACTTTTATATTGCTTTGCTATTTACTTTGCCTTTACTTTTTTACTTTGCATCTTTATATCAAAAATACTCTATCTATCATATCTCACTCTCGTAAGTGACCGTGAAGGGCTTGACAACCCCTAACCACGTTGGTTGCGAGTAGCTATCGCTTTGTGCAAGTACGAGGGACTTGAGTGTGGGCTCCTACTGGATTGATACCTTGGTTCTCAAAAACTAAGGGAAATACTTACGCTACTCTGCCGCATCATCCCTTCCTCTTCGGGGAAAACCAACGCAAGCTCAAGACGTAGTAGCCGTGTCTGGACAACTGCAGTTGCCATGGCAAAATAAATTGAAGTTGCCATGTCTAATCAACTGTGATTGCAATGTCTAAACAGCTATGGATGCTAAGCGTGAACAAATCTGTTTGCCATGGTTTAACCACTACATGTGCCATGTTGTACGAACTATAGTTGCCATGCATTGACCAACTGCTAATGATCGTAGGTTGTTATGGTGGAACCACATCGGCAAACGTATCATGGCAAGCTTCACCATTGTAGGCCAACACTATTGCAGATAGAGCACAACAAATTGGAATGACAGACCAGCTTCGATTAGCACATGCGGCACAACAAGGTAAAAAATGTGAACCAACAAAACAAATAGTGCATTTACTTTTGTGGAAAAAGCATGGGGGAAAGTGGATTTGTCACTGTGTTGGCGGAAAACAACAAAAATGCTACCAAGTGGACACATGAAAAATAGTCATCTAGTGGCTTGTCTTCAGGATTTGTCAATTATTGCATGCCTGTGTGCAACATTCATGATTGACTCCATTTGCCTAGTGAGCTCGTACCTAGAATCCAAGTTTTGATGCTAAAAGATGTTGGTTGCCATGCCTTGGCAACAGTAACTGCCATCTTTGTTACACTGTAGTTGCCATGGCTTAAAAACTGCAGTTGCCATGCATGGCCACATGCAGATGCCATGACTTGCTGTATGAATGATGTCATGCCAAATCAGATGCAGTTGCTATATTCCGTTACGATAAACCCGCCATCGAAGAAATGCTTACATACGTACCTGTTTTTTTGTAGGACCTTCAAGTACAATGAACAGCGCCGCGGGGACATCTACTGCGGGAACCTCTGAGCACACGAAAGAAGCGTTCCACCAGCCAGCCAACAATTTGGTCACAAACAATGCAGAATCAGTGTTGGAAATGGCAATCGTTCCAGCAATGCCGACAAACACACCTTTGCACACCAGCACAAACAACACTCTAGCAGATGAAACAGCCGCCGACATTGAAGTGAATGATAAAACTGATGACGAAGCACAAGGGGATGAAGAATATGGGCAATCAGAAATCATGGTACCTCAACCACCATATGTTGGGTAGAGATTTAGTTTGTTTGAAGATGCCAATGAATTCTACCAGAGATATGCAATGTTCCATGGGTTTGCGGTGAACAACGAATACCATAGGAAAATAAAAAAACTAAGGAGTACAGCAGAGGTGAGATAAGGTGCTACAAGGCATGAAGGAACAAGAAGGGTAAAGGTGCTGTGCCTGTCATGCTGGAACGAAAGAGAGGCATCATTGTCAAGATGGAATGCCCTGTCCGGTGTAAGCTAAATGCAGATGGAGCATGGTGAGTGGTCACCGAATATTTCGACGAACACAACCATGAACTCATAAAGAAGTTTGATCTCGTAAAATTTCTGAGCGCCCATAGAGGATTCACCCCTCAAGAAGAAATTCATAAAGCTGCTACATGATTGTAACGTCAGTCCATAAAGAATGGTCCAGATACTTTCCTTGATCCACAGCGGAGATGGTAGACTGAGTAGCATGCCCTACATACCGGAAGACATCACAAACCTAAAGGCAAAGTACCGTAGAGAGAGCAGGTTGGCTGACATAGAAGACACGATAGCCTACTTCGAAGAGAAAGCAAAAGCGGATGCTGATTTCTTCTACAGGATAAGATTGGACGATGAGGACCGTGTCAGAAACATGTATTGGGTGGATGGTGCTACAAGAAGATCCTACAAACATTTCCGTGATTGCATTTCATTCGACACGACATATCTCACAAATATGTACAAGATGCCCTGCGCTCCATTCATGGGAATAAATAACCACAATCATTCATTGCAATTCGGTTGCGGACTCATTCGGAACGAGGATACAGATGGTTACACTTGGCTGTTCAAAACCTTCTTGGAGTGCATGGATGGACTTGCTCCGATGAATATAATAACAGACCAGGATTTTAGCATGCGTGCAGGCATAGAGGAGGTCTTTCCGTTGGCATTGCACATGCACTGCAGGTGGCATATTATTAAGAAGGCTGAGGAGACGCTAGGACCATTCTTTGCTGATCGTCCAGAGCTGCACAAGGCATTCGAGTTGTGCGTGGACCACAACTTGACAGTGGAGGAGTTTGAACGGAGCTGGATGGCTATGATTGAAACATATCAAGTCCAAGACAACGAGACACTTACTAGCCTATGGGAGAAGCGAATGTACTGGGTGCCAGCCTACTTCATGCAGTGCTTCTTCCCATTTCTGCAGACTACGCAGCGCAGCGAGGGGTTCAATTCTGTTTTGAAGTGGTACATGAGCCCTGGCAACTCATTGCTGTAGTTTGCCAAGCAATACACCGCTTTGGAACAGAAAATACTGGGTTCTGAGCTACAACAAGAAGCAAACACCGCGCTCAAGCAGCCTAAATTGCTAACATATTTACCGATGGAAAGGCAGATGAGCAAGATATATACCAACAAGAGTTTTAACAAGTGAATAAATTTACCGTTCTAATTTGCACAAGCATGAATTTAGTAGGTGACATGTAGAATGCAATGCATTTTCCAACTTTTTTGACTTGCTGATCTATTGAAAAATAGCCATTGAATACATTGTATGCATGTTCTATAATTGCCATGTGAAATCAACTATAGTTGCCATGTGGGTTGAACTATAATTGCCATGTTTAATGAACTATAGTTGCCGTCTGAAATGATGTGTAGTTGACACGTGACCCAAAACTGCATTTGCCATGTTTTATGAACTGGATTTGCCATGTTAAATGAACCTTAGTTGCCATGTTAAATGAACTGCATTGCCATATTAAATGTTATGCAGTTGTTATGTGAAAATATCATGCGGTTGCCATGTGGAAACAAACAACACAAGAACAGATGTGGGAAAAAAATCAGCATTTCCATGCCATCGTTGATGTTAGATACGTTTGCTATGTTACGACCTACATCAACACAAGGTGCTAGAAAAACATCATATAAGAGTTTAACAAAAACACAAAAACATGCAGATTCCAGGAGGAAATCAAGCGTGCCAGCATGTACACAGCTTACCAGATGGACGAACATAAATTCAAGGTGTGTTCTCTCTTGGGCATGTCGGATTCAGAACCTGAAGACCCGGACAAGGGAAGGAACTACTTCGTGAAGGCCTTGATAAATGAAGGAAAATACTACTGCCAATGCTGCAAATTCGAACGGGACGGGATTGTGTGCTGTCACATACTGAAAATAATGGACATGGTCGTGGTAACGCGATTGCCCCGCCATTTCATACGGCAGCGATGGACTTGGGATGCTGATGATGCGTTGGGGCCACAAACATCAAATGCAGTTTTGGCTGTGCATGATGAGAGACCAGCGGCAACCATGGAAGCTGTGAGGCACGTTGTGTTGACCAAGAACTATACTGAACTAATAGATGAAGCATGCAAGAGTGATGAGACAGCAAGGGTGGCAGAAAAACACAGGAAGGCCCTGAAAAGAGAGCTTGATGAGATCAAAAAGAGGAAGGCTGAAGAAGCCTTACACAGGTTCCCTCGTACCTCAAGTGTGCCTTCGTCCACGGGTCCATCATTTGAAAACTCGGAGGTAGGGTCTGGAACAGCAAACACGCAAACCTAGGTCAGGAACCCGCCCCGTTCTATCACAAAAGGGCGTCCAAAAGGGGTCAGATACAAATCGGGGTTGGAGATTCAAGCAAAACACAAGAAAAAAAAGAAAGGGACGGGCAATCCGTGAGCAACGCTGGAGGATTGTAACTTGGGTGTTGGTGACATTTTTGTAAGGTAGATGGTCTAGATTTTAAAAAATGGGAGAATGACTATTGATGGGCATCAGAAATTGAAAGAGAATGACATGAATCAGTGACTACAATTGCCCCGTGTGTGGTACTAAATCTGACATGTTATTTATACTGAATCCGCCATGTTATTTCTGTCGGCGTCCTGGGAACGGGGGTCCCCGGACTTGCTTGCCTGCAGCCCGCTGCGTGGCTAAGCCAGCAGGCCGTACGGCCCATCTTCATCAACAAGGCATCCAAGACACTCGCGAGGGGCCAAGACTCGCGAGGAGGACGACACGAGGCCTCCTCTAGAGCGGCCTAGTCAAGCAGGCTCATGAGGAGCGAAGGTATCAAGGCGAGGCGAACCTCACGAGGCTCTCATGACGTGAGCCATGACGATCGACACCAGGCGGGAGCCAGCACGCGCAGCATCCTTGTTTCCTCTTTGGTGCTAAGGAGGCTAGCGCAGGTGAGGAGTACCGAGCATCATGCAAAGGTTGCCATTTTGTGCAACAAGACCAAGACCGGAAGGACGGCAAGACAGAGGTCATCGTGGATCCCAAGACGACGTCACCACCAGAGGCTTTCGTAGGTGCAGACCACCTTTTGTCAGGATAGCTTGTACTAGCTGCCCCCTTCAAATTAGCCCGCCGTTGTTGGCTCCCTTCGCGCTCAATATTTGGGAAGTGGACCAGGGCCCCTATAAGTAGGACTATCCACCATCAGGGGCAAGGGGACGGCATCTTAGGTCGCTCTCTAACCCACACAAGTTAGCCATGCACAAGAACACCTCAACTTCAGGAGGCAGTTGTAACGCCCTCGATGCGACTATATCTCCCACGTGTCGAAGCACGACTTAGAGGCATAACCGCATTGAAAGCAATGTCGCAAGTGAGGTAATCTTCACACAAACCATGTAATAAAATAAGGGAAAGAGATACATAGTTGGCTTACAATCGCCACTTCACACAATTACATGAATAAAACATTACATCAACCAGATACAATCAAGGTCCGACTACGGAACCAAAATAAAAGAAGAACCCCAAATGCGACAAAGGTCCCCGATCGACCCCAACTGGGCTCCATTACTGATCAACTTGAACGAAACAACACAAAGGACAAGATCTTCATCGAGCTCCTCCTTGAGCTTGGTTGCGTCACCTGCACGGTCTCATCGGCACCTGCAAGCTGGTTTTGGAAGTATCTGTGAGCCACGGGGACTCAACAATCTCACACCCTCACAATCAAGACTATTTAAGCTTATGGGTAAGGTAAAGGTATGAGGTGGAGCTGCAGCAAGCGACTAGCATATATGGTGGCTAACATACGCAAATGAGAGCGAGAAGAGAAGGCAAAGCACGGTCGATAAAAGTATGATCAAGAAGTGATCCTATAGCAACCTACGTCAAGCATAACTCCAACACCGTGTTCACTTCCCGGACTCCGCCGGAAAGAGACCATCACGGTAACACACGCTATTGATTCATTTTAATTAAGGTCAACTTCAGGTTTTCTACAACCGGACGTTAACAAATTCCCATCTGCCCATAACCACGGGCACGACTTTCAAAAGTTCAAATCCCTACAGGGGAGTCCCAACTTAGCCCATCACAAGCTCTCACGGTCAACGAAGGAATAGACCTCCTCCCGAGACGTTTCGATCAGACTTGGTATCTTGGTTCTTCAAGACACTTCGACAGGTTAAAACAAGTCCAGCAACACCGCCCGAATGTGCTGACAAATCCCGATAGGAGCTGCACATATCTCGTTCTCAGGGCACACTCAGATGAGACATCCTACGAGTAAAACCAACCCTCAAGTTGCCCCGAGGTGGCCTCGCAGTCTACTCGGTCGGACCAACACTTAGAGGAGCACTGGCCCGGGGGGGGGGGGGTTAGAATAATGATGACCCTTGGGCGCGCGACCCCCAAGGGAAAAGAAAAGGCTAGGCGGCGAATGGTAAAACCAATGTTGGGCATTGCTGGAAAAGCTTTAATCAAGGCGAACTATCAAGGGGTTCCCATTATCACCCAACCGCGTAAGGAACGCAAAATCCGGGAACATAACACTGATATGACGGAAACTAGGGCGGCAAGAGTGGAAAAAACACCAGGTATAAGGCCGAGCCTTCCAACCTTTACCAAGTATATAGATGCATTAATTAAATAAGATATATAGTGATATCCCAACAAGTAAACATGTTCCAACAAGGAACAACATCTCCATGTTCCAACAAGGAACAAACTTCAATCTTCACCTGCAACTAACAACGCTATAAGAGGGGCTGAGCAACGCGGTAACATAGCCAAACAACGGTTTGCTAGGACAAGGTGGGTTAGAGGCTTGGTTCAACAACATGGGAGGCATGATAAGCAAGTGGTAGGTATCGCAGCATAGGCATAGCAAAAGAGCGAGCAACTAAGCAAGCCAAGATAGAGGTGATTTCGAGGGTATGATCATCTTGCCTGAAATCCCGCAAGGAAGAAGAACGAGTCCAAGAAGAAGACAAACGGGCGTAGACGAACGGGTCCTCACAAACGCGACGATACCGGAACCAACCCGAAGAAGCAAACACCGGAAAGAAGCACACAACATAGTAAACAACCAACACATGAACATGGTATGATATGCGGGATGCGGGATGTGATGCATATGCATGATTGGACAAGGAATGCATGAACTTGGCCTCAACTTGGAAATCCAAGTGTGCCACTTGAAAGATGAGATGAAATCGCTTGAAATCGATATAAAGATCACCGGAATCGGAGTTACGGTTTGGAAATGGCAAGCAATTCAAATATGGCACCGGTCTACGATATACAGCACGTAGCCATCTAAATGCAACAAGATGAACATGCTAAAGCACCCAAACATGACAAAAAAATACATGGCAGGGATGCATTCATGATGTTTAACAAAATACTAGCACTGAGCTACGGCCAATTCATCCATTAACAGGTTCAAACAAGCATGGCAAAAATGCATATGGTAAACAGATTTCAGACTTAGTGAAATTAACACTAGCCTGGAATCTCAGATCAGGTTGCACACTTTAGAGCATGAAAACTATATGCTACAGAGCCTGAACATGGTAAAGTAAAGCATGGCATGGAGCTACTCAAAGAGCTTAACAAAAGTCCCTTAGTGACCTTGAGCCAAAAGGGATCAGAAAATACAATTGCAAGCATGTGAACATGGCAAAAACATAATCAAATCACAGACTTAGTGAAAACTGGAGCATGCTGAAACAGATATCAAGTAGGCATGTTTACGAGCTCGATGCACTCACTACAGAGCAAGTCATGACAATCTAAGCACACACCCATCAAGAATACATAAAATACAAGCTAGACATGGCAAGAACAATAACATGGCATGCACGGATCAACTACAACATCCTCGGCAAAATTGCTAACAAGTAGACAATCTGCCCAGATTCACGAAATGACAAAAGTAGAGCTCGATTGACTCAAGCTAGGGTGCTCCATAATTGCAAACAAAGACATGGATGGATAGAGCACTACAAGATTAACAAAACATCCTTACTGATCATCCTCAAAAGAGGCACGGATCACTAGGAAACAACATGAACATATGGCATATTGAGATAAACAGGTCAAGGACTTAGTGGAAATGCTAAGTCCCTGAAATCAGCATTACCAAGTGCCTCACTTTGCAAGCTTGTGCTAGTCACCACACACATCACAAAAATACATGGGTTGCACCTCTGGAAAGATGGCAAAACCCTTAACAAAACATATGTAGAGCTCATGGGCATATCATGCACACAATAATCATGGCAAAAATGACAAATATCTAAATGGAGTAGCAGATCTGACAATTATCTCAAGTAGCACTCTTCTAACAGCATTTCGGGCATCAAGATGAGCTCAAATGAAAATGATGCAATGAGATGAAATGATGTACTCTCTGAGGCGAACATTTTGATATGCTATATGCATGAATCGGAGCTATGGATGGAAAGTTACGATGCGATGAACATGTGCATTTGAAACTGGAATCTCAGGACTTAGCCGAAATAACCACCTCCAGATCTAGGGTTTCGTGGCACGGACTTCGAGGATGACTGGAGCTCATCGGGAACGAGGAGGTTGGGGCCGCCGGATCCGGCCGGCTCCTGCCCGGATCTGGCCGGAGGAGAGGCGCACGCCGGCGCGGGCGAACGGCGGCGGTGGTCGCGGGCGTGGCTGCGCCGACGAGGAGAGTGCGGCGGGCGGCGAGGCGCGCTGGTCGGCGGCGAGCCGGCGCGGAGGCGCGGCGGCGCGGCGCGGAGGAAGAGGCGGGCGGCGTCGGGCGCTGCGGGCGGCGCGCGGCCCGAACGCGCGGAGGAGGGGGCCGGCCTTGGGCCGAGCGGGCCGATGGGAGGCGCGGGCGGCGGGGCGTCAAGTGGCGCACTCTGATTGGCCGCGGGAGGCGGCGCACTGACGTGGCGGTGCTCCATTGGTCGATGCGATGTGGCGGCGGCGGTGGACGCGTCCGCCGGTGAACGGACATGTCCGGCGGCGCGGAGGGAGGTGAGATCTAGGGTTCATCCGCGAAATGATCCGAAATTTCGGGGAGGGGTGCTCTTTTATAGGTAGAGGGAGCTAGGAGAGTCCAAATGAGGTGCGGTGTTCGGCCACGCGATCGTAATCGAACGACCTAGATGATGGGGAGGGTTTTTGTGGGTTTTGGGCCAAATTGGAGGGGTGTTGGGCTGCAACACACACGAGGCCTTTTCGGTCCCTCGGTTAACCGTTGGAGCATCAAACGAAGTCCAAATGGTACGAAACTTGACAGGTGGTCTACCGGTAGTAAACCAAGGCCGCATGACAAGTCTCGGTCCAATCTGGAAATATTTAATCCCCACACACGAGAAGAAGGTAGAAATGACCACCGGAGGAGAACGGAGCGCCGGAATGCGAAACGGACAACGGGAAAAATGCTCGGATGCATGAGATGAACATGTATGCAAATGAAATGCACATGATGACATGATATGCAATGCATGACACGCAATCAATGACAACGCAACAACAGCGAATAACTGGACGACACCTGGCACATCGGTCTCGGGGCGTTACAGCAGTTCTTCCCCTTGTATTGTTCATCATCAGCCCAAGAGGCAATCCACCACCACCACACTGGAGTAGGGTATTACACCACAACGGTGGCCCGAACCAGTATAAATCCTGTGTCTTTTTGTGTTGCCAGTTCGTCGAGTTCGTCCGCGAGATCTTAGCGAGCTAGGGCGTAGATCGGTGGGAGGAAAAGTCTTCGCGCGCACCCCAGTGTTCGAACCTTAAGGGTTTGCCGGAACCCCACATCCGACATTTGGCACGCCAGGTAGGGGTGCGCTGAGGCTTCCCTTCTATCGATCTGCGCTCCGACGCCACTGCGCTTCGCTCACATGGCAGGCGCCCTACCGCCGACTCCGACGGCCAGCGTCGACGACGGGGCCAGGGGGCTCCGAGCTCTGGCCCCCGCCCTACGGCGGGCGCAGTGGCCGCCCAGGTTCAGGCCGGAGATGCCGTCGCGCTAGGACAGCGCAGCGGACCTGTCGGCTTTCTTGCTGGCGTACGAGGAGGCCGTCCTCGAGGCCAGGGGCGATGGCAAGGTCATGGCCAACTGGCTTTCCATGGCCCTCGCCGGCGAGCCACGCGCCTGGCTGCTCAACCTTCCCAGATCCACGGTGGCATCTTGGGAGGAGCTCCGCGACCTCTTCACTGCTCACTATGCAGTGCCGGCGCACCACGCAGTTGCGGCCCTGCTGGGCGGCTCTCAAGTACCGCTGTCAGACCGCCACGCCAAGCCGTTCCTCCATCAGATCGAGGCCACCTCCAGGCATCCCGGGGCTCCCCCAGGTTGGGCCGCGCCAGAGGCCGACCTTACCTTCGGCTCAGAGGATCACCCCGACTCCACCGCCGGCTCCGGAGTGCTTCCGATGCTCTGCATGCCCACCATCTGCAACATGGTCGTCACCAAGACCCTCATCGACGGTGGTGCTGGCCTCAACTTGCTCTCCGTGGAAGCCTTCAGCCTTCTCCACGTGCCACTCGAGCGGCTCGGCCTCAGTAAGCCCTTCTCAGGAGTGGGTGGTGGAGCTGCCCACTCCCTAGGACAGATCCGCCTCCCTGTCACCTTCGGCACACGCGACAACTACCGCACCGAGTTGGTGGACTTCGACATCGCTTGCATTGGCCTCCCATACAATGCCATCCTCGGGTACCTGGCTCTCGCTCAGTTCATGGCGGTGACTCACCTAGCCTACAACCTCATGAAGATGCCAGGGAGCAAGGGCGTCCTCACCATCAAGGGGGACACTAAGGAGGCCATGACGGCACTCAGGCTCGCCTTCAAAACCGCGGCAGCAGCACAACCCGCCGACGCCGGTGCCCCCGCGGCCAGGGAGGCTGCGCCCAGCAAGAAGAAGCAGCTGTTCACCCAAGACAAGGCGGAAACCAAGGAGGTACCGGTCAGAGAGGACGGGCCTTCAGGAGCCACCTTTACCATAGGAGCCGGTCTCGACTGGGAACAAGAAGAAGCTCTGGTGAGGTTCTTGCACGCGAACAAGGAGATATTCGCGTGGGAGCCAAATCAGCTGGTAGGGGTCCCGAGGGAGGTGATACAGCATCGTCTAAGGGTATGCCCCAACACCCCCCCCCGTGAAGCAGCGAGCGAGACGGCAGTCCACTGAGAAGCATGCCTTCATCGTCCAAGAGACATGCAAGCTGGAAGCGGCAGGTGCCATCCGAGAGGTTCGGTACCCCGAATGGCTGGCGAACCCTATCGTGGTGCCGAAAAAAGGCGGGAAGGAACGGATGTGCGTTGACTTCACCAATCTTAACAAAGTCTGCCCTCAAGACCCATTCCTACTCCCGCGCATCGACCAGATCGTTGACTCCACCGCCGAGTGTGACTTGCTGTGCTTCTTGGACGCGTTCTCAGGGTATCATCAAATCAAGATGGCGGTGGAAGATGTGAAGACGACCTTCCTGACACCATGTGGGGTGTAATGCTACACCTGCATGCCCTTCGGGCTACGCAACACGGGCGCGACCTTTCAGCGGTTGATGCACATCGCTCTTGGGCGGCAGCTCGGGAGAAACAAGAGGCTTACGTCGATGACACAGTGGTCAAGTCTCGTGAGGCAAGGACGTTGATTCAAGACTTGGAGGAGACCTTCGAGAGCCTGCGCCAAGTGAACTTAAGGCTCAACCCGGAGAAGTGCGTGTTCGGTGTCCCCTCCGGCAAGCTGCTGGGATTCCTTGTATCCCACAGGGGGATCGAGATGAACCCAGAGAAGGTCAAGGCTATCGAGGACATGAGCCCGCCGCGGACCCTCAAAGAGATGCAGAAGCTAGCAGGACGGGTGACCGCGTTAGGGCATTTCATCTCCAAACTGGGAGAGCACGCCTTATCATTCTTCAAGCTCATGAAGAGGAATGGCCCGTTCGAGTGGAACCCAGAGGCCAACCGGGCCTTACAAGACCTCAAGAAATACCTTACTAGCCCCCCAGTGATGGTGGCACCGTGGCCCCTCGAGCCCCTGGTACTCTACCTTGCTGCCACCCCGTACTCCGCCAGTGCAGCGTTGGTGGCGGTTCAGGAGGAGCGCCAAGTCAAGGGCGTGCCCTGCCAGGCCAAGGCTGAAGTAGCGCGGGGCCAGGAAGGTGCAGCAAAGGCATCAGCGGTGGAAGGCCAAGCTCAGCAGGGCGGCGCCGCAGAAGCTCCTGAGGACACCAGGGTCTTAGGGACCCTTCCACCTTAGGATATGTCCCGATCTCCACATGACCCGAGCCTCGACAGCATGCCAACCCTCGTCGAACACCCAGTGTACTTTGTCAGCACCGTACTACGAGATGCGAGAGCATGCTACCCCATGCCCCAGAAGCTCCTGCTCGCACTCCTGGTGGCCTGACACAAGCTGCGACACTACTTCCAGGGCCACCCCATCAAAGTCGTCTCAGCCTACCCACTAGAAAGGATACTTAGGAGCCCTAACTCAGCCGGAAGGGTTGCAGAGTGGAACATCGAGTTGCAAGCATTTCAGTTGGAGTTCAGCACTACCAGGGTCATCAAGGGGGCCGCACTCGCTGACTTTGTGGAAGAATGGACGGATGCCTCGACACTTGAGGAAGGAGAAGACCGGTCCACCTCCCCGGGAAGTGAGGCTCCGGATGGTTGGGTCATGTATTTTGATGGCGCCTTTGCACACCAGGGCGCGGGGGCTGGAGCAGTGCTAATCTCGCCCACCCAGGACAAGCTCTACTACGCCGTGCAACTCTGCTTTTAGCACGGCGAGAAGGTCTCCAACAACATCGCGGAGTACGAAGGCCTCATAGCTCGCCTGAAGGCTGCAGCGGCCCTAGGGGTGAAGCGCCTCACTGCCAGAGGCGACTCACAACTCCTCGTCAACTTCTCCAACAAGGTGTACGAGCCGAAGGACGAGCACATGGAGGCCTACCTCACAGAGGTGCGCAAGATGGAGAAATAGTTCTCGGGCCTGGAGCTGCAGCACGTACCCCGAGGTACCAACAAGGAAGCCGACGACATCACCCAGAGAGCATCCAAGTGGCAACCACAGGAGCCGGGCATCTTTGAGGAGCGGCTCTTCAAGCCATCAGCTGCGCCACCTCTTTCAAGCACGACCCAGCCTCGGGAGGAGCTCCCCCAGCCTCCGGCCACAGGAGCCCCGACTTGTGGACCGACCTCCGGGGCTCGGCTGCTCTTTGCGCTCGAGCATCAGGAGGAATGCTGGACCAAGGAATTCAAAGAGTACTTAACGCACGGGACGTTGCCGGAAAAGGAAGAGGAGGCGGAGCGCGTGGCCCGACAAGCCACGGAATACTATATCCAAGACGGCGAGTTATATAGGAAATGACTGAACGATGTCACACTGCGCTGCATATCCAGCGACTAAGGAAGGGAGTTGCTGATTGACATACACGGCGGGGACTGCGGACACCACTCGTCATCACGGACCCTCGTCGGCAAGGTGTTCCGCAGTGGATTCTACTGGCCTACAACACTCAACGACGCAGCCGAGCTGGTGAAGTCTTGCGAAGCCTGCCAATTCCACGCCAAGCAAATCCATCAACCAGCTCAGGGCCTTCAAACTATCCCGCTCACATGGCCGTTCGCGGTTTGGGGGTTGGATATCCTAGGGCCGTTCCCTCGGGCGCCAGGGGGCTACCGTTACCTCTACGTCACCATCGACAAGTTCACCAAGTGGGCGGAAGTGGAAGCCGTCCGTACCATCCCGGCCGGCTCTGCTGTCAAGTTCATCAAGGGCCTCGTGAGCTGCTTCGGGGTCCCCAACTGTATCATCACAGATAACGGTTCGCAGTTTACTAGCAACCTCTTCAAAACCTATTGTGCTAACCTTGGAACGCAGATCTGCTACGCTTCGGTGGCCCACCCCAGGAGCAATGGCTAGGCCAAACGTGCTAACGCGGAGGTCCTGAGGGGCCTCAAGACCAGGACTTTCAAGAAGAAGTTGGAGGCCTGCAGCAGGGGCTGGCACGATGAGCTCCAGTCCGTACTATGGTCCATCTGGACCACCGCCACCAAGCCAATGGGAGAGACTCCATTCTTCCTCGTGTATGGAGCCGAAGCGTTCCTCCCTCACGAGGTTAAGTATCGCTCCGCACAGATCCTGGCATTCGACAAAATGCGGCAGGAAGCCACGCGGGGGATGGACCTCGTGTTAGTGGAGGAACATCGCCGCGGAGCTGCGCTGCAGGCGATGAGGTACCAGCAAGCACTGCGGCGATACCACTGCCGCAACATCCCGTCTAGGACACTCGAGATGGGAGACCTAGTCCTGAGGCGGGTCCTCTCTAGGGAAGGGCTGCCTAAGCTTTCACCAATGTGGGAGGGCTCGTTCAAGGTCGTCCACATCTCCAGGCCTGGCGCCGTGCGCCTGGAGACACAAGACGGAGTACCAGTCCAAAACGCCTGGAACATTCAGCACCTTCGGAGGTTTTACCCATAAAGCAAGGCCCAGAGCCTGAGAAGCAAGACCCAGAGCCTGTGAAGCAAGGCCCAGAGCCTGAGAAGCAAGGCCCAAAGCCTGTGAAGCAAGGACTAGAGCCTGAGAAGAAAGGCCCAGAGCCTGTGAAGAAGGCCCGATGCCTGTGAAGAATCGCCGCCCGTGACACTCTCACATAATAATGAGTTGGGGCTGTACACACCCCGGAGTCTCAGGGGTGCCGGCCTCAGGCCCTGGGGCTCCCGCCTACGCCTAGTGGACAACACTTAGCTCCACGCTGGTGAGAAGACTTGAAGACTAGATTAGGTGCCGGACGCGGCTTTTCATTTTCTTTTCGTATTTGGCTCCCTTTTCCTTAATCGAAATTTGCTTTTGGCATTTCTTGCTGAGTTGACCCTCTCGCTTCTTGCTGCGTTTTTCCGGCTCGGGTTATCTCGTGTTCTCTCTCTCGCATGCCTCATGAGGGGGCTGGGCAGGTGCCCTCGCAAGCATTTTCTCCCTTCTCTGCCTTCTCGCGAGCCACCCTCGTTCAAGCCCAAAAGCTGGCGTGCCTCTCCTAGTCCGTGCCCCTCGGGTACCGCGATACAAGGCGTCAGGCCAGGACCAGGGCAAACAACAAATCTTTTAACGCAATTTCTAACGAGCTTTCGCAGTTCCCCAGCAGATGCAGGCCACCAAGGCAAGATGGGCACAAGAAAATGAGCACCTCGTGAGGAAGAGGGCATCCCGGATATACCAGGTCAAGTCATCTTTGCATGAAATAACAACACAACACGCACAGTGCCACAATCGAGGAACCATAGTTCGATACACGTCCCCTTGGGCCCAAACTGGTTACATTCTTGATGCAGGAAAAAGAGTAAAACAAAAGCAGCGTCACAGCAATCTGCGGAGGCAGGCCACTAGCGGCACCCCGAACCTAGCCAGATCCTTCTTCGCGCTTCACGGAGGCGGCGGGGCGGCTGGTCGTGGCCACTTTTGCTGGAGCTGTCACTGGAGGAAGAGCCGCTGTAGCGGGACAAGACGCATCCGCCCCCAAGGGCAGGCTCGCCCCCATCCTCGTCGCGACCGTCCCCGAGGCCGAGCACCTCCTCACCATCGTTTGTCTCGGGGAAGCACCCGACGCAGCGACCATCTTCCCCAAACACCCTCACGAAGAGGGTTGATTCACCATCGTACTTGAAGTGGAGGGCGCACCGCCGACCCAACACGCACGCGCGAGCGAACGTCTGCCAACCATGGGCCAGGGCTATGTTGCCCGCGGCAGAAGTCGCGACTGCAACCCAAGAGGCCTTGCTGCAACAACCATCTGCCTGCAGCCAGAGTCCGCCTGGATCGGAGGCCGGCAGCTCGTTGGCGAAGAAGCACGGAAGTTGGAGCCAGTTGCCGGCCGGGTTCTCCGACCAGACGACAAACTCCGGCGACACTTCCACCGTGTGGAAGCGCAGACGGGGGGGGGGCACCAAAGCACGCCTCCCCTCGTCAGATGGATCGCCGTGGCTGGGACGACCCACTCCGCGTGCCGTGGCGCCACTCCGAAAGTAGGCCGCGACAGGGGACGCGGTGTGCTTGCGCGGACGGCCACGCCCGCGCTTGGGCACCGATGAGCCAGGTCCCTCGCGAGGGGCCTTTCCCTTCTCGGCGGCGGAGAACTTCCTCCCTGGCGCCATTGGTGGCACAGCGAGCGACGAATCGAGGAAGAAGAAGCTAAGAGTGGAGCGAGGAAGAAGAAGCAGCAAGCGAGGAAGAGATGGGCGACGGGCGCTCCGCCCCCACCCCATTTATAGCAAAAGAAGGCCAACCAGCACCTCCCACGATCACAGGTAATGATGGTTTCCCTTGCATGTCGTAGTGACTCGTCAAGTCGTGAAGTCGCCGAGGCAGCGTAGGGAAGCAGAGATGCCCATGACCAATCAACCGCCACGCGTCAACCAAGGCCGTAGGCTTTGGGGGCCTGTGGCGCTCCGTACTTAGCCCTTGGCTTCGTCGCGAAGCCAAGCCCGAGCGCACCTTGGGCCCGGGGGCTACTGTCGGCTTCGTGGGAACGGGGGTCCCCGGACTTGCCTACCTGCGGCCCGCAGCATGGCTAAGCCAGCAGGCCGTATGGCCCATCTTCATCAACAAGGCATCCAAGACCCTCGTGAGGGGCCAAGCCTCGCGAGGAGGACGACACGAGGCCTCCTTTGGAGCGTCCTAGTCAAGAAGGCTCACGAGGAGCGGAGGTATCAAGGTGAGGCGAACCTCACGAGGCTCTCGTGACGTGAGCCATGATGATCGACACCAGGCGGGTGCCAGCATGCGCAGCGTCCTTGTTTCCTCTTTGGTGCTAAGGAGGCTAGCGCAGGCGAGGAGTACCGAGGCATCAGGCAAAGGTTGCCATTTTGGTGCAACAAGACCAAGACCGGAAGGACGGCAAGACGGAGGTCATCATGGAGCCCAATACGGCGTCACCACCAGAACCTTTCGCAGGCGCAGACCACCTTTTGTCAGGATAGCTCGTACTAGCTGTCCCCCTTCAAATTAGCCCGCCGTCGTTGGCTCCCTTCCCGCTCAATATTTGGGAAGAGGACCAGGCCCCCTATAAGTAGGACTAGCCACCATCAGGGGCAAGGGGACGACATCTTAAATCGCTCTCTCAGCCACACAAGTTAGTCACGCACAAGAACACCTCAACTTCAGGAGGCAGTTCTTCCCCTTCTATTATTCATCATCAGCCCAAGAGGCAATCCACCACCACACTGGAGTAGGGTGTTACACCACAACAGTGGCCCGAACCAGTATAAATCCTGTGTCTTTCTGTTTTGCGAGTTCATCGAGTTCGTCCGCGAGATCTTAGCGAGCTAGGGCATAGATCGGTGGGAGGAAAAGACTTCGCGCGCACCCCAGTGTTCGAACCTTAAGGGTTTGTCGGAACCCCACATCTGACAATTCCTATTGAATCTACCATGTTATTTCTACTAAATCCGCCATCATGTAGATATCTGTTTTCAGTCAACGCATTTTATTCCACACATATTGTATTGTATGCATACTATGAAAAACCTAGTTGAAATGATCACATGCAAAAAACACAAGGCAACGGTTGCTTATGAACTACCATGCTAACCAATACAGTTAGTAATGCAAAAAACCCAAAAAGCCAAAAAAACAGAATGATTACTTACACTAACCGTGTTGATCAACTATATTTGCCATGTTTTCAGGCATCATAGACACATTCAGACACCCAACTGGCGCTACCAACCACACACACATAACAGTGCTGAAACATAAACGTAGCTGCTGTCACACCTAAGTAGGTTCACATCCACACATATATTACAAAATATTCAAATGTCACTCACACGCCACCACTATATACTAGGCTCCGGGGGGATGCATTCATAACATAGTGCACAGACATATTTTTAAAACAAAAAGTTGATACCTTACATTCCTCAGCCACAGAATGTAAGGTAGGTGTGTGGTATGGAGCACCACGTGATCACTTGTACTTCTTGTTGGCTTTTTCGATAACTTCCTCTATGAACTCTCATGCATTGGCCCACGTGTTGAAATCTTCATTCATCAACCAATTCCATGTGTATATTTTGCGGAGCTCAACGACCACTGCAGCTGTGACGATAGGGACCCATCGGCCTTCACACTTTGCAAGGTATTCCAACATGTGAAAGCCACAGTCATGCCTATAAAGAAAAGAATCAGATCAGTTCAAGAGAATAGAAAAAATCATAAACTTCAATGCAGAGGTGACAAAAAGTTTTAGGACTCATGTGGAGGACACATGAAAAAAGATAGTAATTACCGGTTTCCTTGCTTCGTAGTCGCGACATACTCGATGGGGAAATGATCGATCTGGACCCTTGAAGTTTCGTAGTGACAGTTCCATGTCTCTGAGGTTGTTGATGAAGAATTCAGCATGCGTAGTAAGATCTGCATCGGCTTCTGAACGCATTGAATCAAGCACCTCAAAACGTTGGTTCTTCAGGTCAAGGCAAATCGCATAGTGGTGACCACACTTGTCATGTGGGTCATGTGGTGAAAGCTCTTGGAACATGGGAAATAATACCTGCAAGTAAAAAATAAGAGGGAAAGAAAAGTAGAGTTCAAATAAAAAACATCAAATGATGTTGTAGGAAAAATGATTTGAAAAGATATTGCCAGATGCAGTAAGAGGTACATGAATGACAAAGCAACAAGTATCCAGAAATGCGCCCACAGAGAATGTATATTTTCCATGTGTAATTAAAAGAAGTTGCCAATTATTTTAATTGAAGTTGCCACATAAGTTGCATTAAAAAAAGTAGGCAAACTTATTTTACATGGCAGCTGTTGCCACATGAAACATCTGTCACAAAATAGTATGTAGCCCACATGTGAAGCATAGCTACTAACAAAACATAGCATGGGACAAAAATATGTGCAAACAAGAAGGGAACACTCACACATTTCTTCAGTGTGAGCTTGAATTCACCATGAGCAGCAAAATGCTTCCTCGGGATTTTATGGTGGAAGTCACCATCCCATATTTTGCAGGTCACACTATATTGCATGATTGCCTTGTCGGGACAAATATCCATATGCCTGTTGATGAAGTCAATCCCACACGCAACTACATTCTTCGACATTTTACCAAGTGGCCTCATAGACTCGGCAAGATCACCCAGGTTGATGTACGTCGCATCACATTGTATGATTTTGGTTCTGTCCAAACATGAGCTGTATGAAAATGATATAACATGAAAGAATCATGTCTACTAAAATAAATAAAAAATAAAATGTAAACAAAGCATGGCTGGGATAGCAAAGGAAAAATAAGAGAAAAGCAAGTGAGGGGTTATGTGGTGTGGACGTTACGCTTTCAACTCCTTCATGTACTTGCCGTTGGACCTCGCATTTCCAAAACGCTTGACAATATCATACAGATGGTTCTGCTCCTTTGTGGCCTTGACTTCGGGCTCATAGTCATCCACGGGTGGTGCGTAAACTACCCTATGCTGCCTCGCAGATCCAGGGGTGGCACTTCTAACGGTATCCTCAGATACCGACTCAGCAGGCACGTTAGAACTTGATTGCCCCTGACCCCATGAGGACCTCCTCTTCAATGCTTCCTCCTCAATCATGCGGTAAGCTTCATTAAGTGACGGTGAAAACTCCTCAGGGGTGGCTGCAAGGATCAAACAGCAGGTTAGAATACTTGGAAACAAAACAAGTTTATTGTGAAAAAGGATGCAGAATATGAAACATAGGTGCAAAAATAGTGAGTTGCCATGTGGAGACAACTCCAGTTGCCATGTGTACTGCAATGTAGTTGCCATGTGGCAACAACTGTAGTTGCCAAGTACATTGATTTGAAGTTTCCATGTTGCAGCAACTCCAGTTTCCATGTGCTTGGCGAATGGAATTCAACATGGCAACAACTTTAGGTGCAATGTTGCAGCAACTCCAGTTGCCATGTGTATCTCATGAGATTTGCCATCACCAGTAAGAAACCAGAAAAGCTTGTGACAAACGCCGGACTAAAAAAATGTAGAAACAAATGATAAACACAAAAAAATGTACCTTGCACTATCGGCTCTGCAAACTTCACAGCCTTCCCGCCGTTAGCCATTAGCTGCGCCATCATTGGGGCCATGCCTGCCGGGAAAGCAAAGGCAATAGACACATCATCTTGCACCACTGGTTCATCTTGAGTGCGATCGATGCCAAGGCTACAGCTCGGTGGGGTGAAGGCCATTGGGTGACTCTCCACCCTACCAGCCGTATCATGAACAAATTGCTTCACAGAACCCAGGGGTGACAGATCAACAAACATTTCTGCCTCGTCTGCTGCAGTATCATCAGGCTTATTAGTAGGGCAGGGTGTGCTCTAGGCGGTCTCAATTGCAACTTTCTTGCCAATCTTCTTGTTTGGGCTATATGGGACACCAATGTTGATTGGGAGCTTAGAAGTGCGCAGATTTAAGCTGGGGTTCTCCACGGCACTGAAAGGCGCACTCTGCTCCGGACGTTCACCTCTGTCAGTCATGCATGGCTTGCCACCTGTGTCAGTTGTACTCCGGACTTCCGTTTTCTCCATAACATTGCTTTTGGCAGGAGGTGGGAATAGTGTGGAAGCAGGCACATAACCAGAGTCATCTCTGCTGCTCCTGGCTAGATCTGGTGCATTGGGTATGGCTGCAGGATGCTTGCGGGGGCTATGATGCCTAGGTGGAAGACCAGCTCGCGCAATGGTCGCCGTAGCAACCTCTGGACCACCAGAAGCTGGAGCTGTTGTGCCATGATTCTCACCTATGGATGGCATCTCATTATGAATTGTGGCCGCAGCCCCTTCTTTTGTGGGTGCAGAAGTACCAGCAGCCACACGCTTGGAATCCTTATCAGATGAGCGGGAATCTTCCTTGCTTAGGTTGATCTCGGGAGTGTCCACTTCAACACTTGCTGATCGGGTGGCATTGGTCGCAACAGCATCCCTCATTGCCAGCAAAGTGGGCAATATCTCAGCAGTCCTGGCAGATACTGACTCATCACTCCCAGATGTACGAATGCATGTTGTTGTAGCCTACACATCTACAACCGGCGGAGATGGTCGTCCGATTGCATCAGAGCTAGTGGGAATAGTTGATGGTGCAGCAGCAGTTTTGTCAGCTAGAGCCTCATGATCATCTGAGTTGCCACTTGTCGACAGCTTGGAATGAATGCGTTTGAGTGGGTCTTTAGGGTTCTGTTTGGTTACGCGTGTAGTAGTCTTCTTCACCTTGCAAGAAAGCACATGGAAGAGTAAAAATTTGAACAAAATAGTTGCCATGGTAGTCATCTTAAAAATGAAAAATGTGTGATGTGCGAGAGCTTCCATTTGAGAACAAGGTATGGATGAGCACACATGACAATGTAGGTGGTGGAAGCCAGTGGAAAGCTGCTAGTTGCCATATAAGTGGAAAAGGAATTGCCATGTGGTATAGTTAGCAGTTGCCATGCAGAACAAGTAGGAGTTGCCATGCAGCAAAAAGTAAGATCATGAGAAAATATGAGTTGCCATGTGGGACTGATGGCAGTAGCCCATGTGGCAAGCTGGACAACTACATTGAAAAGCAGACGGTAGTTGCCGCATAAATGTATCAACTAAAAAAGTTGTGTATGATCTAGAATGCATCAAGCAAAAAAATAGCACTATGACAATGAATAAACAGGGAGAACCTACTTCTTGATTGTCTTCCTCAAGTCTTTCAACATGACAGGATCCTCGGTGTTGACGTGAACGTACAAGGAGACGACCTAGTGGAAGTGGTGTCACCAGCAGTGGGAGCACCCTTGTTCAATCGGGCAGAAACACAGGTTGGCGTTGGTGCTTGTTTCTTCTTACCTGCTTGTCCACCAGGTGTAGCCTCACTGCACATAGAAAAAATGGCAAAAAAGGGTACCAAGTGTGAGACACAAAAATCATGCCACGCTTAGAAAACAATGAAAAAAGAGTTGGTCTGTTAAAAAGGAGGGACAAACAAAACACTAAAATAGATGTCAAACCTCCTCCCAGCAGCTACGGGATCGGTCCTAGGCCTCTTGACAATAGAGCCCTGCCCAACATCCTCTGGAGCCCTGCCCCTCTTTGAAGGCGACACCCCCGTGTCTCTCACAACTGTCTGTTCAATGACTTTCTCTGGTGGGGGGACATTTGGTGCAGCCTTGTCCTTCTTACCACCTACACGAACTTCAACATGTTCATCGTCATCGGTTTCATGTTGCACATTCTCCATGTCATCGTAGTTGTCCTTGTCGAGACCAACATCTCCATCCAGTTCATCTTGCGTGTCGGGGAGCTCCTTGAGCTGTTGTAGTCGTACCGGCCATGACAACCAGTTGTTCGATGCGTCTGTTCTGCAACAAATGGTGTGAACCGCCTCACAACCGCATCGCTGTCAGATCCATTAAGTGCAGTCCACCCCTCAACCAACCTTCCGAGCAAGCTGGTCATGCCGGAAGCAAACTTTCCAACTAGATGCCCAACAGGTGCCCTCGCTTGAGCACACAACAAAAAGTAGCAATAAACAAACATATTAGAGTCACGTGCGTAGGAACAAATAAACCAAAACAACCATAGAGATATATCAAAAAATGAAAGAGAAAAACAATTTCAAAAAACAAAACAAACATCCTTGATTACCTTAGCAGGACAAGATGGAGCTGAATGCACATCCATCCACTTTCCAAAGTTTTGAGGCCCACCAAACACGCTGTAGTCTATAGCATGCTTGGCCATCAGCTGGAAAACAACAAAAACAACTAAGATGTAAGAGAAAAAAAAATAAAGGAGCAGTGACTAACAATTCATGTATTGCAAAAAAGAGGGGAACAAAAGAAGTTTTGACACGGGTGGCGGAGTTGCCGTGTGGGGTCAGACATGGGTGCCATGCGCAGACATCCATGGCTAACAAGGTATTTATCTCTTGTTAGCCACAGATGGTTGCCGTATGGGAATTTTTTCATATGTTATCCAACATCGAAATTGAAGAATGCCGTGCAAGAAAGGAGGCAGAACTGACATGCAGTTTCCCATATTTCGTATCAGTTATCCTGTTTGCGGCAAGCACAGCCTTGACAGCATCGTACGTCCATGCAGAGACATCAAACTTATGTGGAGGCGGCGAGCCTGCTATCCCAGTAAAGTCGACGGTGGACAGATCAAGACGATCAACGTACATGAGCTGGTATACACAATTGAAAATAAAAGTATGTCAGTTGCCATCATGCTATGTTAAAAAAGAAGCTAATGTAGAGTCCTTCAGTCATCAAGTTGAAGGGAAAATGGAGGGAAAAGATTTGCCATCTATCTGTGTTAGTTGCCATCATGCTGTGCTGGCAGTTGCCATCTTGTTATGCTGGTAGTTGCCACAAGCTCAACATCATGGTTGCCATGCAGATTGTATAAATAGAGAGTGGATGTATGGAATGAACACTTTTTTTGTGTTGTTGAAAAATGCTATTGCCTTGTAGGCAGCAACCGCAGATGCCATGGATCAAACAGAAGTCACTTTCACATGTAAACAATTCACATAAACAATGAAAAACAAAGGGTTTCCATGCATGATCTTGTACGGTTCACACTTATCAACAGCTGCCATGTTGATTTGGGGAAGCATTCAACCGTGGTAAGAGTATTTGCCAAAGAGTAGGAAAAAAGTACCATCAAGTGCAAGCGACAGCCCTTCTGGTACATCTTGTTTGAGAATGCATCATGCAGGAAGTCCGCAATGAATTTACACCAATTCATGTTCTTCACGCCTTTCAGCTTTGCCTGCACAACACAATTTCAGGACAAAAAGTTGTCGCATCAGCATTCAAATGAAAGCATCAAAAAACTGGCAGTGACTAGCCTCCAGATCACATCAAAATCAAAAGATTGAATGAAGAAAGAAGTAGAGAGGGAGCATTCACCAGGATGGGGAAGCACTTGTTGCTTGGGCGAAGAGATGTGGTAGGCGCAAAAATAGCTGAGATCAGGTACATGAGGAGCTTCATCTTAAAAACCTCGCCATGGGTTTTCATGCCCTCCAACGAAGTTGCCAACACAGTCGTATTCGGCATGGATGCCATCCCAGGAAACAAACGGGCGAACAAGGCTTCCTCGATCTTATTATTCACCTCATACAGGACTTTGATTTCTCCACGGGGCACACCCTGATAACCCACAACTATAGGGGATCGCAACAGTTTTCGAGGGTAGAGTATTCAACCCAAATTTATTGATTCGACACAAGGGGAGACAAAGAATATTCTCAAGTATTAGCAGCTGAGTTGTCAATTCAACCACACCTGGAAACTTAGTATCTGCAGCAAAGTGTTTAGTAGCAGAGTAATATGATAGTAGTGGTAATGGTAGCAAAGGTAATGATAGCAAAAGTAATATTTTTGGTGTTTTGTAGTGATGGTGATAATAGCAACGGAAAAGTAAATAAGCGAAGAACAATATATGGAAAGCTCGTAGGCAATGGATCGGTGATAGAGAATTACGCCGGATGTGGTTCATCATGTAACAGTCATAACATAGGGTGATACAGAACTAGCTCCAATTCATCAATATAATGTAGGCATGTATTCCGAATATAGTCATACGTGCTTATGGAAAAGAACTTTCATGACATCTTTTGTCCTACCCTCCCGTGGCAGCGGGGTCCTAGTGGAAACTAAGGGATATTAAGGCCTCCTTTTAATAGAGTACTAGACCAAAGCATTAACACATAGTGAATACATGAACTCCTCAAACTACGGTCATCACCGGGAGTGGTCCCGATTATTGTCACTTCGGGGTTGTCGGATCATAACACAAAGTAGGTGACCATAGACTTGCAAGATAGGATCAAGAACTCACATATATTCATGAAAACATAATAGGTTCAGATCTGAAATCATGGCACTCAGGCCCTAATGACAAGCATTAAGCATAGCAAAGTCATGACAACATTAATCTCAGAACATAGTGGATACTAGGGATCAAACCCTAACAAAACTAACTCGATTACATGATAAATCACATCCAACCCATCACCTTCCAGCAAGCCTATGATGGAATTACTCACGCACGGCGGTGAGCATCATGAAATTGGTGATGGAGGAAGGTTGATGATGACGATGGCGACGGATTCCCCTCTCCGGAGCCCCGAACGGACTCCAGATCAGCCCTCCCGAGAGAGTTTAGGGCTTGGCGGCTGCTCCATATCGTAAAACGCAATGAATCCTTCTTCTTTATTTTTTCTCCCCGAACACGAATATATGGAGCCAAGGTTGAGGTTGGTGGAGCTCTAGGGGGCCCACGAGGCAGGGGCGCCCCCACCCTCGTGGCTAGGGTGTGGGCCCCCTGGCCTTGATTCTTTGCCAGTATTTTTTATTATTTCCAAAAATAATCTCCGTGGAGTTTCAGGTCATTCTGAGAACTTTTGTTTCTGCACATAAATAACACCATGGCAATTCTGCTGAAAACAATGTCAGTCCGGGTTAGTTCCATTCAAATAATGCAAGTTAGAGTCCAAAACAAGGGCAAAAGTGTTTGGAAAAGTAGATACGATGGAGACGTATCAACTCCCCCAAGCTTAAACCTTTGCTTCCTTAAGCAATTCAGTTGGTAAACTGAAAGTGATAAAGAAAAACTTTTACAAACTCTGTTTGCTCTTGTTGTTGTAAAAGTGTAAAGCCAACATTCAAGTTTTCAGCAAAGATTATGAACTAACCATATTCACAATAACTCTTAGGTCTCATGTTTACTCATATCAATGGCATAATCAACTAGCGAGCAATAATAATAAATCTCGGATGACAACACTTTCTCAAAACAATCATAATATGATATAACAAGATGGTATCTCGCTAGCCCTTTGTGAGACCGCAAAACATAAATGCAGAGCACCTTTAAAGATCAAGGACTGACTTGACATTGTAATTCATGGTAAAAGAGATCTAGTCAAGTCATACTCAATGTAAACTAACAGTAATGAATGCAAATGACAGCGGTGTTCTCCAACTGGTGCTTTTTAATAAGAGCATGATGACTCAACATAAAAGTAAATAGATAAGCCCTTCGCAGAGGGAAGCAGGGATTTGTAGAGGTGCCAGAGCTCGATTTTGAAATAGAGGTGAATAATATTTTGAGCGGTATACTTTCATTGTCAGCATAAAAACCAAGAGATGGCGATATCTTCCCTGCTACACACATTATAGGCGGTTCCCAAATAGAATGGTAAAGTTTATACTCCCCCTCCACCAACAAGCATCAATCCATGGCTTGATCGAAACAACGAGTGCCTCCAACTAACAACAGTCCTGGGGGAGTTTTGTTTGCAATTATTTTGATTTGATTTGCATAAAGCATGGGACTGGGCATCCCGGTGACCAGCCATTTTCTCGTGAGTGAGGAGCGGAGTCCACTCCTCTTGAGAATAACCCGCCTAACATGGAAGATACGGACAGCCCTAGTTGATACATGAGCTATTCGAGCATACAAAACCGAATGTTTATTTGAAGATTTAGAGTTTGGCACATACAAATTTACTTGGAACGCTAGGTAGATACCGTATATAGGTAGGTATGGTGGACTCATATGGAATAACTTTGGGGTTTATGGGATTGGATGCACAAGTAGTATTCCTGCTTAGTACAAGTGAAGGCTAGCAAAAGACTGGGAAACGACCAGCTAGAGAGCGACAACAGTCATGAACATGCATTAAAATTAATCAACACCGAATGCAAGCATGAGTAGGATATAATGCACCATGAACATAAATATCCTAGAGGCTATGTTGATTTTGTTTCAACTACATGCGTGAACATGTGCCAAGTCAAGCCACTCGAATCGTTCAAAAGAGGATACTACCCTATCATACCACATCACAACCATTTTAATAGCATGTTGGCACGCAAGGTAAACCATTATAAGCTCCTAGCTAATTAAGCATGGCATAAGCAACTATAATCTCTAATTATCATTGCAAACATGTTGATTCATAATAGGCTGAATCAGGAACGATGAACTAATCATACTTACAAAAACAAGAGAGGTCGAGTTCATACCAGCTTCTCCCATCTCAATCAGTCCATCATATATCGTCATAATTGCCTTTCACTTGCACGACCGAATGATGTGAATAGTAATAATAGTGCACGTGCATTGGACTAAGCTGGAATCTGCAAGAATTCAATAAACAGGAGAAGAAAAGGCAATATGGACTCTTGGTTAAATCAACAATAATGCATATAAGAGACACTCAACATTTTCATTATGGTCTTCTCCTATCGACCCCCAAAGAAAAGAAAAGAAATAATACTATTTACATGGGAAAGCTCCCAACAAGCAAAAGAAGAACAGTAAATTTTTTTGGGTTTGCTTTTTAATTACTACTACAAGCATAGAAATTAAAACTAGCTAAAAGCTACAACTAATTTTTTTGGTTTTTTCTTAAGGTTTATCAAACACACAAGAAGAAAGCATAAAAAGGAAATAAACTAGTATGGATGATACAATGAAAAAGTATGAGCACCGACAACTAGCAATGAGTGTGTGAACATGAATGTAATGTCGGTGGGAAATACGTACTCCCCCAAGCTTAGGCTCTTGGCCTAAGTTGGTCTAATGCCACGGATGTCCTGGCGGATATCCAAAGTTGTAGTTGGGGTCGTACTGAGTTGCAGCAGTCATTGCATTGTGGGCTTTAGCTTGGAGGTGAGCTATCTCAGCCCTCCTCTTATACTCTTCCGCCTCCTCTCTGGTTATAAAATATCTCGCTTTTTCCTGAAAGTCAAAGAAAGTAGAAGCAGGGAGAGCGACGTGATAGGTGTGTCGTGTGTCAAAGATTAGTCGATACTGGAGGAACTGGTCGTTCCTCTCAACAAAATGATGACGAACCATAGCCTCATAATCCAAATAAGCAGGAGGCAACTCAATATCATCCTCACGTATGGTTATACCAAGAATATTAGCTATACGGGTTGCATAAATTCCACCAAAGAAATCTCCATTAAATCTATTATGGTGCAACCTACGTGCAACAATGGCTCCCAAATTATAAGATTTATCTCCTAACACAGCACTCCTAAGAATACTGAGGTCAGGGACACACATGTGACATGCTTCATCTTTACCATTAATGCATCTACCTATGAAGAGAGCAAAATAATGTATAGCAGGAAAATGAATGCTCCCTATGGTAGCTTGTGTTATATCTCTAGATTCCCCCACAGTTATACTAGCAAGAAAATCTCTAAACTCAGATTTGCGAGGTTCCCTAGTACTACCCCATTGTGGAAGTTTGCAAGCAGTGGTAAAATCCTCTAAGTCCATAGTATAAGAATTTTCATAAAGATCAAACATGACAGTTTGAGAATTGCGTGAAGATGAAAATTCAAACCTCCTCACAAAGGAACTAGTGAGATAGTGGTACTGACGGCACTTTTCTGCCTCGAAGCTCACAAGATCAGTGTTACACAAATATGCGTTAAATTATTCCTTAATTCCTGCTCGATCCATGAAGTCCTCTGAAGGCCATTCAAAAGGATGCACGGGAGCGTCCCTTGGTGGCTCATCATCAGCATCACGCATTGCAAGCCTGGGTCCTTGCTTCCTTGAAGGACCACCTTGGTACATTTTCCTAAACATATTTCTTTTTCTGAAAAATTTCTGAAATTTTTAGTAACTTCAAATAAAAGTAAACCAAACTCAACAAAACCAATAGCAACTACTCCTACAAGTTCCTAGAGCCTATATCATGCATTAGAACTACTTGGAACCATATAAATTTGACATGCAAGCTCAAGAACATGGTCACCTAGGCAGCACAAATTTGCAATGAATAAAGCACTAGAACAAAAACTAATTGGATCAATGGGGGATTCACATACCAAGGAACAATCCCCCAAAGCAATTTTGTGAGAGGTGCTTTGAGCAAGGAGATCGAAAATCGTAGCAAAATGAGCTAGAACTCGTGCTTGAGCTGGATGGTGATTTTTTGGGGAGGAAGAAGAAGTGTGTGGGTGCAAGAATAAGTGGAGGGGAGCCACCGTGGGCCCACGAGGCAGGGGGCGCGCCCAGGGGGGTGGGCGCGCCGTGGACCCTCGTGGCCAGGTGCTTGCTCCCCTGCTGTGTTCTGAGTGCCAGATATTCTAAAATATTCCAGAAAAAAAATCATATTTAAATTTCAGGGCATTTGGAGAACTTTTATTTTGGGGGTATTTTTATATTGCACGGACAATCAAAAACAGACAGAAATTACTATTTTTGCTTTATTTAGTATAAATAACAGAAAGTAAAAAAAGTACAGAAGGTTGTGCTTTCTAACTTCATCCATCTCATGCTCATCAAAAGGAATCCATTAACAAGGTTGATCAAGTCTTGTTAACAAACTCATTTCGAGTAACATGAAACCGGAGAAATTTCGAATAACACTAGGTTACCTCAACGGGGATATGGACATCCCCAACAATAAGAATATCATATTTCTTCTTGACAGTAGGAAGAGGAAATTCAAAACCTCCAAAAATAATCGATGGATTTTTTCCAATAGAATTGATACTGTGGACTTGAGGTTGTTTCCTCGGAAAGTGTACCGTATGCTCATTACCATTAACATGAAAAGTGACATTGCCTTTGTTGCAATCAATAACAGCCCCTGCAGTATTCAAAAAGGGTCTTCCAAGAATAATGGACATACTATCGTCCTCGGGAATATCAAGAATAACAAAGTCCGTTAAAATAGTAACGTTTGCAACCACAACAGGCACATCCTCACAAATACCGACAGGTATAGCAGTTGATTTATCAGCCATTTGCAAAGATATTTCAGTAGGTGTCAACTTATTCAAATCAAGTCTATGATATAAAGAGAGAGGCATAACACTAACACCAGCTCCGAGATCACATAAAGTAGTTTTAACATAGTTTCTTTTAATGGAGCATGGTATAGTTGGTACTCCGGGATCTCCTAGTTTCTTAGGTATTCCACCTTTAAAAGTATAATTAGCAAGCATGGTAGAAATTTCAGCTTCCGGTATCTTTCTTTTATTAGTTAAAATTTCTTTCATGTACTTAGCATAAGGATTTAGTTTAAGCATATCAATCAAACGCATACGCAAAAAGATAGGTCTAATCATTTCAGCAAAGCACTCAAAATCCTCATCATCCTTTTTCTTAGATGGCTTAGGAGGAAAAGGCATGGGTTTCTGAACCCAAGGCTCTCTTTCCTTACCGTGTTTCCTAGCAACAAAGTCTGTTTTATCATAACATTGATTCTTTGATTGTGGGTTATCATGATCAACAACAGGTTCAATCTCTATATCATTATCATTACTAGGTTGAGCATCAACATGAACATCATCATTAACATTATCACTAGTTTCATGTTCATTACCAGATTGTGCTTCAGCATCAGAAGTAGAAATATCATTGGGATTCTCAGGTGTGTCAATAACAGGTTCGCTAGAAGCATGCAAAGTCCTATCATTTTTCTTTTTCTTCCTTTTAGAAGGTCTAGGTGCATCTATATTATTTCTCTGAGAATCTTGCTCAATTCTCTTAGGATGGCCTTCAGGATACAAAGGTTCCTGAGTAATTTTACCACCTCTAGTCATAACTCTAACAGCATTATCATTTTTCTTACTATTTAATTCACTAAGCAAATCATTCTGAGCTTTAAGTACTTGTTCTACTTGAGTCGTAACCATAGAAGCATGTTCACTAATGAGTTTAAGTTCACCTTTAACTCTAGACATATAATCACCCAAGTGTTCAATCATATAAGCATTTTGTTTCAATTGTCTACCAAAGTAAGCATTGAAGTCTTCTTGCTTAACCATAAAGTTATCAAACTCATCCAAACATTGGCTAGCAAACTTAGTAGGAGGGATTTCAGCTTTATCATATCTATAGAGAGAATTTACCTTTACTACCTATGTCGGGTTATCAAGACCATGTGTTTCTTCAATAGATGATGGATTAAAACCATATATTTCTTCAACAGGCGGTAAATTAAGACCATGTATTTCTTCAATAGGAGGTAAATTCTTAACATCTTCAGCTTTAATACCCTTTTATTTCATAGATTTCTTTACCTCTTGCATATCCTCAGGGCTGAGAAATAGAACACCCCTTTTCTTCGGAATTGGTTTAGGAATAGGCTCAGGAAGTGTCCAATTATTTTAATTTGTCAACATATTATTCAATAGAATTTCAGCTTCATCCAGTGTTCTTTCCCTGAAAATAGAAACATCACAACTATCGAGGTAATCTTTGGAAGCATCGGTTAGTCCATTATAAAAGATATCAAGTATTTCATTTTTCTTAAGAGGGTGATCAGGAAAATCATTAAGTAATTGGAGAAGCCTCCCCCAAGCTTGTGGGAGACTCTCTTCTTCAATTTGCACAAAATTATATATATCCCTTAAGGCAGCTTGTTTCTTATGAGCAGGGAAATATTTAGCAGAGAAGTAATAAATCATATCCTGGGGACTACGCATACAACCAGGATCAAGAGAATTAAACCATATATTAGCATCACCCTTTAATGAGAATGGAAATATTTTAAGGATATAAAAGTAGCGAGTTCTCTCATCATTAGTGAACAGGGTGGCTATATCATTTAATTTAGTAAGATGTGCCACAACAGCTTCAGATTCATAGCCATAAAAAGGATCAGATTCAACCAAAGTAATTATATCAAGATCAATAGAGAATTCATAATCCTTATTAGTAACAAAGATAGGTGAAGTAGCATAAGCAGGATCATATTTCATTCTAGCATTCAAAGTTTTTGTTTAAGCTTAGCTAATAATTTCTTAAGATCACTTCTATCATTGCAAGAAGAAAGTCTCTTTTAGTTTCTTCATCCATAACATAGCCCTCAGGCACAACAGGTAATTCATATTTATTAGGAGAGCCTTCATCATCACTTTCATCAATATTACCAGTTTCAATAATTTCATTCTCTCTAGCCCTAGCAAGTTGTTCATCAAGAAATTCACCAAGTGGCACAGTAGTATCAAGCATAGAAGTAGTTTCATCATAAGTATCATGCATAGCAGAAGTGGCATCATCAATAATATGCGACTTATCAGAATTAATAGCAGAAGCAGGTCTAGGTGTCACAAGCTTACTCAAAACAGAAAGTGAATCAAGTGCAGAGCTAGATGACAGTTCCTTACCTCCCCTCATAGTTGAGGGATAAATCTTGGTTCTTGGATCTTTCAATCTCTTCATAATGATAAGCAGATATAAATCCCAAGTGACTCAAAGAATAGAGCTATGCTCCCTGGCAACGGTGCCAGAAAATAGTCTTGATAACCCACAAGTATAGGGGATCGCAATAGTTTTCGAGGGTAGAGTATTCAACCCAAATTTATTGATTGGACACAAGGGGAGCCAAAGAATATTCTCAAGTATTAGAAGATGAGTTGTCAATTCAACCACACCTGGAAACTTAGTATCTGCAACAAAGTGTTTAGTAGCAGAGTAATATGATAGTAGTGGTAATGGTAGCAAAGGGTAATGATAGCAAAAGTAATATTTTTGGTGTTTTGTAGTGATGGTGATAATAGCAACGGAAAAGTAAATAAGTGAAGAACAATATATGGAAAGCTCGTAGGCAATGGATCGGTGATAGAGAATTATGCCGGATGTGGTTCATCATGTAACAGTCATAACATAGGGTGACACAGAACTAGCTCCAATTCATCAATGTAATGTAGGCATGTATTCCGAATATAGTATTACGTGCTTATGGAAAAGAACTTTCATGACATCTTTTGTCCTACCCTCCCGTGGCAGCGGGGTCCTAGTGGAAACTAAGGGATATTAAGGCCTCCTTTTAATAGAGTACCGGACCAAAGCATTAACACATAGTGAATACATGAACTCCTCAAACTACGGACATCACCGGGAGTGGTCCCGATTATTGTCACTTCGGGGTTGCCGGATCATAACACATAGTAGGTGACTATAGACTTGCAAGATAGGATCAAGAACTCACATATATTCATGAAAACATAATAGGTTCAGATCTGAAATCATGGCACTCTGGCCCTAGTGACAAGCATTAAGCATAGCAAAGTCATAGCAACATCAATCTCAGAACATAGTGGATACTAGGGATCAAACCCTAACAAAACTAACTTGATTACATGATAAATCTCATCCAACCCGTCACCGTCCAGCAAGCCTACGATGGAATTACTCATGCACGGCGGTGAGCATCATGAAATCCAGTTTACTCAAGGGTAAGGAAAGTTATGCTACTCCATAATCATGATCCCACCAAGTTCATCTGCCAACATGAAAGCCTCATAATCCACCAAATAGTCTCATATAATTCCTCAAAGTCATTGATATAAACTCATCAAGTCATTTGTCCTCTATTCCTATATCCTCAAATTGGTCTTCCCTATGGCATCGTCAGTTTTGGTGCTATATTAGGATGATAATGTTCTTGTTCACTATGTCTGCTAGTTCCATAATGAACCCAGTGCTGTGCAAGGTTTACATAGGCTTAACTGGTCCTCCTGCGATTCTGTGGGTTAAGCACATGGTTAAGGACTCGAGCTGGGGTATCTCGTGAAGTCTCGAAGGGTCTAGGGATGGGGTTTCCAGTCATGAGGGGTAATACTACGGGTTTGCACCTGGTCGAGGAGGCTGTAGCAAAAAGTCTTCAGTGTCAGTTGCTTACCGAGGTGGAATCCTTAGTGCATTTTGTCTTGCTGATCTTCAGTTGATGAGAGAGATGAGAGCGAAAAGTAGCATAGAGGAGGGGAATGCCTAAAGGGGGTTCTATAGTGCAAGTGCAAACAAACAAGGGCTGAAAGGGCCAAACACAAACAATAAAATAAGGCAAGTGATATAGCCGCATACTAGTTGCCTAGGGCAAAAAGGGCGACTGATATCAAAACACAAACAAATAAAAACAAGCAACACACAGTCATGGTTTGATTCGAACCATCATATGGACTCGACTGCGCATTGGGGGTACACGACTCATCCTACCCTAGGGGTTCTCGGACTAAGTAGTCATGCTTTACTTCGTGCCTCATGCAGTCTTCTGGATTTTTCCTCAGGTGTCGCTACGTCTTTTGTAGTTGTTTGATGAAATGATCCGGGTTGGCCTGAAGAATCTTCAACACTTCTCGCCCGATGAGATGATGGGGTGAAGGTGGCTCCTCGTAGCTGGCATTGACTTGGTCTTCTCTTGTCCTCTTAATCATGATGATCGCTTTTGCCTTTTTAAGGTGTCGGCGGTTCCAGGTGGCCATCCTTTATGCAATGACATTAACAAGGCATAATAGAGGTCCAATCCATCGGACACATTGTTGAAAATATCGTCACCGAGAGCGGGGGATGAAGAGAACCGTTTTCCTGCTCACTATAGTGAGGCGGACCAAATGGCTAGGTTCTCATCCACCGGTGGTTGCCGATGCAACAACGGTAAGGACATGGTTACTCTATTAGCGAGGTATATCATGATCTTGCATTTCCTATGCCTTGATCATCATAGGCTATGGTCGCACCATCTTGGGGCAGTGTTAAGGGTGTCACCATATTATGGGTCTTCATGTCCTCATTCCTCGAGGATGTATCCTCTGTTGGTATTGTCTTGTTGCGGTGTCGCCAATCTTGTGTTCGGAAGATGTGGGTGAATGTCTGACAAGGCATCCTCCTTCTAGACTATCCACGAGGGTTTCAAGGAATCCAGTGGTCAGGGGCATAAGGGTTATAGTGACCAAAAGTTTTCAAGGGGAAGAGATCAATAAGGAAAGTATACCTTGAAGAAAAACTGAGAAGGGGAAGAGAAGTATAGACCGTTTTTGAAAACTAGCGATAGTTTTGAAAATAGTTTTACCCTAACTAACGACCATGCTAACTAAGGCTTCCTACAGTCAGGATGGCTCTGATACCAGCTCTGTGGGGACCCTGACTCATGAGTCATGATCACCTAATGCACGTGTACAGTGATCCCAGAGATCAATGCTCACTGAACACACAGAAGCTGAATAACAAGAGTCTTACATCCATACATACTGTCTTACATAAATTATGACCATTATGGTCAAGTCTTGAGTATAACTTCGCAGCGGAAAACTTCAATAACAACTTGGACCCATGCCATCTACCTTAACCCTACAGGCATTCTGGCTGGGAAGCGTCCTAGCTCGCACGATCGTCACCAAAGAACTCTTCAATATATCTTGTCTTTCATGCCTGGCTAATAAAATAACCAGTGGCAAGCCAATGAGTACTTTGAATGTACTCGCAAGCAACCCATGTTTTGGTTCAAGATACAACAATGCATGATATAGGTAAATTTTTGCGAAAAGCTAGTTTTGAGTGCAATGACATGTTCAACAACTTGTAAGACATGCATCAGGAGAATTCAATTAACCATGAGGACAGGTTACAGATATCAACATAAATAGAGTGGGCATCAACCCAACTCAATCATGTCAAGTCGTTTGACTTGACCCAAGTAGTTATTCCCACACACTGGTTTGTAAACAAGTGGATGTAGCCCAAGAGCGGTTACCCAACTGTCCTTGACCATGGACACGGCTATTCGAATAGTTTTACACTCTACAGAGGTTGCACACTTTACCCACAAGATCCGGGGAACTTCCGTGTCATCCACGACCCGCGGTACCTCAAGTACCCGGGGTAAGCACCCGATCACTATCTTTCCCTAGACGACACTAACATGGAGTCCACTTGATTGGTAGTAACCCCCGTGCCCAACCTTTCACAACTTAAAATTGTGGAGCCTTCCTCCCATATTCATCACATACCACTGGCACGGGGTACCAACGGTGTGTCTGGTGCCCCATAAAAATGTTCTTGGCCGCCCTACCTGGCACGACCCCGTCCCGAGAGAGCGCACCAACAACTCTCCCGTCACTAGTATTGCGGGCTCCAAGCTAGTATCAGCCTAGGTAATCAATAATGCCATTTCCCATACAAGGGTAGAGTGGTTGCGCATGTAAGGTTGGAATAACGGTCGCAACTTAAACCAATCCGTTTTGAAAAACAACACACACACTTGCCTCGGTACACCACTTCGTCATCAAGTGGTTACCCAACTCATCATCTCCCTCGGGCATAAGTGGCACCCGACGGGGTTTTCGAAAAGTCCTTTGAAAATACTTTGTCTCCATCACCATGCATATCCCCGTCCCTTTTTGCGTAGCAACTACTTTAGCATCCTATCTACTCCCACCGGCATAACCCTCATAAGGAGGTAGGGTCATGCACAATGCAAGTATCAACAAGGAAGTAACGGAGGCAAACCATCAAAGTGGTTCCACCTCATCAAGATTCCGTTGCAACAACAATATGGTGCTATATGTCACGCATAAAAAGGGTTTCATAGACATGGTCAAAGGGCTGCTTGCCTTGGTCTTCAAAGTCTTCAAGTCCTTCTCCTTATTCTTATCCAACTACTTCATCAAATACGGGATCTATTCGTCGCAAAAGAAATGACGGGAAAAATAAGGCAATAGCAAAACAGAATAACCAAAGTGCTCAGAAAAATGTCAACTCATTTTTGTTAAATACTAGGGGTGAAAACTAAGAAGGGGAAAATTCCTAGTTTTGGATTTGGAGTCATGGAAACAGTGCTAGGAATTTTAAATATCAGGCATAAATGCTCAAATTCAAATTTAAATTTGAACAATGAAGAAAAGTTGGTTTGATAAGAGCGGAAACAGCACCAATAAATAGGTGGGATTATTACAAGAATTTAGGAGTTGGAATTATTGCATTTGGATATTATTTAATCCTGTGGAATTTTTGGAGAAGTTACAGAAAAAGAAAAGGAAAAAGGCCACCGTGCAACTGGGCCTATTCGGCCACAGTGCAGCAGGCCCAGGGGGAATCCAGCCCGCGCAAGGCTGCCACGTCGAAGGCGTATTTGGTAAATACGCCTCTAGCCGACGCAGCAAACCAGTGCGCGCGCATGCGTGTTTAAACCTGACGGGTGGGGCCCACCCGTCAGAGTGTGAGGCTGACCGACGGGCCCCACGGCCGTCGTCTTCAACCTCGGCCTAGAGAGGGAGGCGAGCTCACCGGCGTCGCTATGGTTGACGGCGAGGCGATCCAAGGGCATCAGCGTGCTCAGGGCGGAGTCGCCGTTCGGGTGGAGGTGGAGGCGGTCGCCGGAGTGTAGGGGTTCGCCGGCGACGAGGAAGCCGGCGGAAGGGCTTCGGGAGGTGCTTGCCCTGGTCGATTCCGGCTGCAATAGAGAGGGGAGACAGAGGGGAAATGGTAAGAGAGGTGAGGCGGTTCCAGATCAAGAGAGAGGGGGGCAAAGGAGGCCTGTACCACGAGATCGACGGTGACCCAAAGCGGCGGAGCTCGAGCTCGATCTCGAGCTCGGGCGGCTCTGGGAGTGAACGGGAGGCCCAGTGGGTCTATTTGGAGTGGAAGAGGACAAGTGGTGGCTAGAGGGGGGGGGGCTCGAGGATGCCTTATATAGGCGAGCGGTGGTCCACCGTGGGCTCGTGCGCCGGGGAGCTCATGCTCGTCGCTACGGGCCTCGGGAGGGTGCTGCGCCGAGTCTAGGGCGTTCGTGGGGGTCAACTACGCCCAGGGGGAGAAGAGAGGGAGCGGGGAGGGGTCAGAGACGCCGCGCGTGTGAGGCCACTAATTGGAGCTCTCGGGCGGCCGGCGCGCGTGTGAGCAAGGGCAGCAGGAGGGAGAAGGAGGAGGGGGACAGAGGCGTAGCATGCTGCGGACGTCAAGGAGCATCGGCTGGCGTGAGGGGGAGAGCCGATGTGGCCGGAGGTGGTTGGTAGGGGGCGACTACAGTGCGGGAGCGCACTGTAGCGCGCTCCAGAGCGTGCAAATGGCCGACATGCCATTTTTTTGGCAAAGTGGGCACGACCAAGCATGTCTGGTAGCTTTAGGGAGGAGTAAAGTATGTGGGGAAAGCCTTGGATGCCTTGGGTGGCCACTGGAGTAAGGAGGGAGGTGAGGAAGAGGGGTGCAAGGGCTGTCCAGAGAGGTAAGAGAGGTGGTTTCACCCCTCAATTATTGATCTGAGATGCAGCCATTGCAACTGGAGGTAGAAGAGGTCTAGGAGGGGCTGTGGTAAAAAGTGGAGGCCATGGAGAAGAGTGGAAGAGGTCAAAACAGGGTTTTTAGTAAAATGGCAGAAGGTGTTTGATGCTTGTTTGGTTAAGAAAATGAACTCCATTTGGCAGGAGACTCCACAGGGTGAAATTGCACATATAATTAGGGCCTTACACCTGTTTTGAGCTTATTTGGGCAAAGTTCACAATGTAGCTTTTGTAAACCCTAGAAATTAGCAGAAATGAACTTGTGTAGATCTAGTTGAGCAAATCACTTCCCCTTGATGAATCCCTTGGTGTAGTGGCCTCATTTGGTCATGTGAACATGCTCAGAAAAGTTGGGGTCAAGGAGAGAAAGTTGGTAGTACAAAGTTGTTCAAGTTTGATTCTGGTCAGAGAGGGTTTTGGGGCATTTTGGTGAACCAAAATGACCTTGATTGATATGAGGCTTTGCAAGGTGATCACAATATGCATTTGTGACTTGCTGGATTTTCCTTGGATTTTTATGAAAATATTTCCTGTAGAAATATTTCAAATCCTTAGAATGGGCAGAAAGGGTTTTGGGAGGTTTTGTTCAATATTTTGAACATGACCATGTGTTGAAACTCTTATATATGGAAAATATATGTCCACTAAGCTTCCCTGATTTTTGTCAAATATTTTTGAAACAATAAAATAATTTTTCCCTATTAAAGACCATTTCTGGCCATAAGAAAAAGATTTTAAATAAAATAGGAAAATAACTTTTAAAATTATATTTTTGTGGTTTATGGGAGTCCTATATCTAATAGGATTCAAATATACTTTTGGAAAGATTTTTACTGCCCTTAATTAAGTACTTGCTGTGCAAACCTCAATTCAAGGGTTTTTGGAAAACTAATTTTTGAAAATACTTTTTGGCCAAATTATTTTTGTAAGAAAATACTATATTGCTCTATACACATGGCATGATCATTGGGCAGAAGTTTGGGGAAAGGAGATGAAGTATAGAAGGTGGAGTTGTGTTGACTTTAAAGAGCACTTGAAAAACACAGAGAGAAAACCAACTCCAAATAAAAGACAAATAATGCAAAAGTTTTTGTCAAACCACACTTTATCAAGATTAATTAGCTTAAGTGTTGTGGCATGAAAATCAAGGTGTGACAGGGCCCCCTGGCCTTGATTCTTTGCCAGTATTTTTTATTATTTCCAAAAACAATCTTCGTGGAGTTTCAGGTCATTCCGAGAACTTTTGTTTTCTGCACATAAATAACACCATGGCAATTCTGCTGAAAACAACGTCAGTCCGGGTTAGTTCCATTCAAATCATGCAAGTTAGAGTCCAAAACAAGGGCAAAAGTGTTTGGGAAAGTAGATACGATGGAGGCGTATCACACCCAAAGTGCAGAACACAGATTCCTCATCCAAAGGCAGTCTTCTACGTCACGGAATCACGAATTCCCTGGAGGCAGGATCATAAATCTCACCGAGCCAGTCGCATACAGGGTTCACTAGGTTCTTGCACCGAATATCCATCAGAGCCTGCATCCCCATCTCACCAACAACTCTCTTTTGCTCATCAGTAAATCCCTCGGTCAATATAGTCAGACGTTCTTGCGAAGCCCTATTGCGATAACGTTTCTTCTTCTGCATAACAGAAAAAGGATAATTTGTTGCCATGTTTCAATGTTGTGAAAATTTAGTTTCTAGCGGAAGATTGCGAACTCAATGTGACATTAAATACATATGCGAGTGGAAAGTGATCTCATCGCCATCTTTCGTCCGACCAGTTGCGTGATTCTGTTGCGGTAACTCCATGAAGTCATCATCATCGTCTTGATGGTCGCCGTGAGCCATTGTGCTAAGGTAGGAACAAAACACACGTTAGGGTGAAATGAAAACACAGCCGACAGATACAAAAAGAAATGCATAAAGTAAATATTCACTTGATATCTTCGATGAATGAAAAAAATGAAAACTCCAATGGTTGCCCCAAAGTTTAAGCATCTGAAGAGGGCAGTGATTGCCATGTGCTGAACATGCACAAGAAGGCAGAAAAATAAATCAAAATGGAAAAGCAGTTACAGAAGCATGGCAACTGGATGTGTATGAGATTCTGAAGGAAGCGGTTGCCAGCTAGCAGAATCTACTTGCCATATTGGCTCAATTGAAAGTGGCAAATGAGGTAGATCATAGGAACACTCACCCCCACCCCCCTAGGATTGTCCAACATGAAATGTGGGAACTAACACATTGGCTTCATAAAAATGTACAGATCACGTCTACTAGGTTCAAGTTGCCATGTCACTATAAGAAATATGTCAACTTATGACCTTCTGTCAGTGACCCTCGAAGAATTGGTCATAAATTTATGACCATTTTAGACCAATTGGTCAAAAGCTGTTCAGGGGGCTCCAAACCCTAAACCATTGCGACCATTTTGGTCAGAAAGGTCGTAATTTCCTTACACGAAATGGTCACAAAGCAAACAGTGCTAGTCCGCTGCCTTATTTCTAGTTGTTAATGACCAAAATAGATGGTCATAGCCTTGTAGATTGTGGTGGGTTGTGATGACTAGGCGCCATCTCATCAGTTTTGCCTATGTGTCATGTCCATGTGGTAGTTTTTGCCCTAGGTTGTGAAGCAACCTATATTTCTATCATTCCCAAAATTCCCAAAAAAATCTCATAAATTCTTTGGGGCATATCTTCATCAAATATATAAAAATCCTTCCTTGCCTAGTTCAAAACTAATTCAACAATATTCATTTTCCTATTCTGTTCACAACAACACTTTATGAAGGAAGTGCTATTTATATATTCTTGATTGCCCTCGGAATTTTTGGGCACTCTTTCCTATCCAAATCATTACCGCATGACAAAATGCAGCTCCATTTGCCTAGCAAATCTTCTTCGGCAAATTTCCAAAGTTTTTGTCCACCTAGAAGCATTGTGAAGGAAGTACCTTTTTTATATCTCTAAATGACATGAAATTTATACAGTTCCTTCATATGTCCAAATTATCACCCTCCTCCAAATTGCAGCTCAGTCAAATCATCTATGTGAGCCCAGGTTCAATTTATATTTTATGGACAAATTGGCACATTGCAAAGCAAGTGTTATATAGACCCCTCCTATTACCCTCAAACTTTTCGGGCACTCTTCCAAACCCAAATCATTGCCACATGATAATATTCAGCTCAATTTTCCTAGTAAATCTTTATCGGGAAATTTCCAAAGTTTCTACCTCGAGAGAAGCTTTGTGAAGTAAGTACTAGCTAGGCTTACCCAAATGATCTGAAAATTTACCAACGCATGACCATACCTAAGTAACTTACCTACATCAATTTTGAGCTCATTTCATTCGTCCAATCTCTCTCACTAGTTTTCCCAAGTTTCTGTCCATAGAAGAGCATTGTGAAGGAAGTACTACTTTGGCATGTCCAAATGGTATCAATTTTCTATAATGCTTTCCTATGCCCAAATAACCATCCTTCACAAAATTTCAGCTCACTCCATTCATTATTTTGAGCCCAGCTTCAACATTCATATTTTTGTCCAGCGTGGTACTTTGCAAAGCAAGTACCACCTAGGATCCTCCTTTTGAGCTCAAAATTTGTGAAGACATTCTCCTTAGAAGATGATCATCCTCAGCCAAAACTCACGCCCATTGGCCATGTGCATTTCCCATACCGCTAATCAAACACTTGGCTGCTAATTCATGTTTGAGCATCGATCGGTCTCCTCGTGAGAATCTTATGTTGTAATTTTCTTCCTAGCACCAACGTGCGGAGTGCCCAACCCACTAGACATGTCTAGGCCACCCAGAACACATGGCAACGCCACGGTCACGCGGTGACCACGCGGCGGGCATGCGAGTTTACGCGCTCTAGAGATGGGGCCCTCGGCCACCGCCCAAACCTCGATGTATCGCCACCAAACCATGTATTTATGATTAAATAGGTACTTATGTACCTAGAAATGATTTTTGGAAAAAATAAATAGCAAACTATGAGGTAGCTGCAGTTCAAATTTGACCCGCTTCCAGCTGAATCGACGGAAATTTGTCTTTTTCACGAGAGGTGGATCAAAATTTTTTACACCCAACCATTTTGTCAATTGTGCATTAAATATGTCCTAGTATTTTAGAAAATTGATTTGGTCCAATTTTTCAACAATTATTTGGTAGTTCCTTCACAAAAAAACCTCCTTTCGGGCACTCGGAAAATGAAAAATGGTTTTTTCGTCCAAAGAAAATGAAAACTTCCTTAGGAAACATTGTTTGCCATTCCAATATGCACCCTTGTGCACAATATGAGATCATTTGAACAAACTATGCCACGAATGTGGCCATAAGATTGATCATTTGGCTTGAAAGCCATGAATCTTCAGAGATGATAGCTCATTTCTGAGAACACTTTTTTAAAATAATTGCCGTATTACCAGTTTGTTATTTTTCTTGGGAACTTGGCCACATATAATGACACAATGCGAAGGTTTCCCAATTTTTTGATTTTTTTTTAATTTTTTATGCCCGTTTCAAAATGCGGTCAAAACGGCGGGCTTGACCGTTCCTAGCTAGTGGTTGAATCTTGGAAAACTTTTGGTGTTTCTCTGATTAAATAGATACTTATGTACCTATAAATGATTTTTGTAAAAAATAAATAGCGAACTATGAGGCAGCTGCAGTTCAAATTTGACCCGCTTCCAGCTGAATCGACGGAAATTTGTCTTTTTCACGAGAGGTGGATCAAAACTTTTTACACCCAACCATTTTGTCAATTGTGCATTAAATATGTCCTAGTATTTTAGAAAATCAATTTGGTCCAATTTTGCAACAATTATTTGGTAGTTCCTTCACAAAAAACCTCCTTTCGGGCACTCGGAAAATGAAAAATGGTTTTTTCGTCCAAAGAAAATGAAAACTTCCTTGGGCAACATTGTTTGCCATTCCAATATGCACCCTTGTGCACAATATGAGATCATTTGAACAAACTATGCCACGAATGTGGCCATAAGATTGATCATTTGGCTTGAAAGCCATGAATCTTCAGAGATGATAGCTCATTTCTGAGAACACTTTTTTAAAATAATTGCCGTATTACAAGTTTGTTATTTTTCTTGGGAACTTGGCCACATATAATGACACAATGCGAAGGTTTCCCAATTTTTTGATATTTTTTGAATTTTTTATGCCCGTTTCAAAATGCGGTCAAATCGGCGGGCTTGACCGTTCCTATCTAGTGGTTGAATCTTGGAAAACTTTTGGTGTTTCTCTGATTAAATAGATACTTATGTACCTAGAAATGATTTTTGTAAAAAATAAATAGCGAACTATGAGGCAGCTGCAGTTCAAATTTGACCCGCTTCCAGCTGAATCGGCGAAATTTGTCTTTTTCACGAGAGGTGGATCAAAACTTTTTACACCCAACCATTTTGTCAATTGTGCATTAAATATGTCCTAGTATTTTAGAAAATCAATTTGGTCCAATTTTGCAACAATTATTTGGTAGTTCCTTCACAAAAAAACCTCCTTTCGGCCACTCGGAAAATGAAAAATGGTTTTTTCGTCCAAAGAAAATGAAAACTTCCTTAGGCAACATTGTTTGCCATTCCAATATGCACCCTTGTGCACAATATGAGATCATTTGAACAAACTATGCCACGAATGTGGCCATAAGATTGATCATTTGGCTTGAAAGCCATGAATCTTCAGAGATGATAGCTCATTCCTAAGAACACTTTTTTAAAATAATTGCCGTATTACAAGTTTGTTATTTTTCTTGGGAACTTGGCCACATATAATGACACAATGCGAAGGTTTCCCAATTTTTTGATATTTTTTGAATTTTTTATGCCCGTTTCAAAATGCGGTCAAAACGGCAGGCTTGACCGTTCCTAGCTAGTGGTTGAATCTTGGAAAACTTTTGGTGTTTCTCTGATTAAATAGATACTTATGTACCTAGAAATAATTTTTGTAAAAAATAAATATCGAACTATGAGGTAGCTGCAGTTCAAATTTGACCCGCTTCCAACTGAATCGGCAGAAATTTGTCTTTTTCACGAGAGGTGGATCAAAACTTTTTACACCCAACCATTTTTTCAATTGTGCATTAAATATGTCCTAGTATTTTAGAAAATTGATTTGGTCCAATTTTGCAACAATTATTTGGTAGTTCCTTCACAAAAAAACCTCCTTTCGGGCACTCAGAAAATTAAAAATGGTTTTTTCGTCCAAAGAAAATGAAAACTTTTGACAACCAATCATTTTATCAATTGAACATTAAATATGGCCTAATATATTATAAAAATGATGTGGTCCCATTTTGCAACAAATATATGGTAGGTCATTTAAAAAAAACTCAATTTACGCACTCGAAAAATAGAAAATGAATTTTTTGACCAATTTAGATGGTCATAACGTCGTACTGTATTCTGATTGGTCCGTGGACGCATCACGCGGATCATGCATCGAATACCGTCGGATGATCCTGGATCCAATGGCAGTCATCAGCCCTTCCACACCATCCCCGAAACCCTACCTCTGCCCTGTTGTAATTTTACATCCACCCCCCGCCTCCTTTCTTTCCCTCGCTCTCTTCTCCTCCTCTCCCCTTCCAGATCCGCCCGCACACCACTCCTCCTCCCTTCCAGATCACAGCCACCACCTCCTCCTTTCTAGATCGCCGCCTCCACCTCCCTCCGGCCGAGCTCCCCGCCGTCCATGGCCTTCCCCATGCCCTCCTCCTATCTCCCATCCCCTTCCCTCATCGCGAGCCGTTCTCCCCCGCGAGCCCTCTCTCTCTCCCTCCCGCGACTCCTCTGCTCCACTCGATTCCGGCGAGTTGAGGCGGCTCTCGCCGGCGCGCAGCACACCCTGGGCTCCCCTCACGGAGCTCTTCCCCCCTCCCGTCAGATCCGTGTCTCGCACCCTCTAGTGCAAGCCCGCAACATCACCCGTGGCTAGGGTTCCGGCCGCCACTTTAACTTCGTCGGGATCTGCCACATGCGACGACGGCGAGGCCAGAGGTGGCCGGATCTAGCACCGGTAAGCCCCTCCCCTCCTTCTTCGTGCAGCATCTCCTCACCTCACCTCGTCTCATGCTCCTTTTTGTAGATATGCGTTCACCGTGTTCCTGGTCTCCGGCTATGGTGAGGGGCGGAAGCATGCGCCGGAGTTCACCTCCTCCGGGTGGGCGGGCGGGCGGGGTGGCCTCCTCCTGCGGGAGGCGGCCGGGAGCACTGGGCTTGGATCACGGACGTCGGCATCATCTTCTCCGACTCAGACTAGGGCACCGCTGCTCCCGTCTCCAGTCCCTTGCCATTAGAGCACGGACGCCACTGCTCCCGCCTCCAGTCCTAACAGGTGACAGCCGATGCCCTCATCTCCTCCAGCACTGGTTGTCCCTGTTTCCAGTGCCGATCCTGGCCTCGTGGGTGAGTTCTTGGAGAATCATTGCTTCCCGGTTTCCGCTTATACACTGAATCTCTGAACTTGTTGTCCATGTTATAGTGTGTGCTTGCTTGCACAGCTTTGTACTATCAAAATAGAGTGCGTGCTTGCTTGCTGTCCATTCAACATGGGAATCAGGCGGGTTAGTTTGGTTTATTTTGTTCTGTTGTTGCTTTGGGCTAGTTTGGTACATATGGGTTCAAATGAGTGCTTAATAGGAACGGACTGGATTGGTCTATGTTGAACAGAAAATCGAACTGGACTGGGGTGGTTTGGTTCGATGCCGTACAAACTGAAATGGTCTAAACCCGGGGGTTCAACCGGCACTGCCGCACCAATCACAACCCACATGAACAAACTAATCCCAATGCTCAAGTGTTTCTCTGTGTTGAGAGTGGATGTGTTGACGCCCAGGACATGTTAGTACTGTAACGTGTAAGCTGTAAGCTATAACTGATGTAATCCTGATGTAATGAAAATTGCTTTGAGGATCTGTCAATTATACAGAGCTCTCCATGCCCAAGCTGAGAAATTCTTGTTGTCAATCTGTTTGATGCCATCATTTTCTTACCATCATATTATATGTGCCGCTCAACATTCAACCTGCTTTAATCTGTACTAGTATTCAGTTTGTACCTCATCTAGCACACTGCCTAAAATTGCCACTATTCTTTCAATGAAATTAGTAGAATTACCTTGTGATTCCTCTGTTTGCTTCACATTATGGTTGCTCTACTGCTAGTGTCTTACTAGCTTGTTTTGACTCATCGTGTTCCCGCTTGTAGTTGATTTTCCATGTGCCTAAGTATATGGGTAATAAACGTGCAAGCAAACATTTGAACTCAAACCCATCCATGCTATGTACTATACTATACTGAAGAAGTAATGTAGATGAATATATATGCAGTTTTTGAAACCATCCTCTAATCTTTGCTTGTTTTTACAGTTTGGTGCTACAGTTTAAACCATCACCTAATCTGTGCCTTATCTAGAAATTTTGGCATGAAATTAAATCTGGCTGCTTGTTTACATTCAAAGTCCATATATATGATGCTAAAATAAATGAACACCATATATAGAGAACTAGTACTAATTTATGTTCTGAACATGCATGGTTTGAAATGTCTAAATCAAAGTCATCTTGTATTGTTTCTGGTTGATTTTGTTGTGCTGACTGCTCACAAAAAATATATATCTTTCAGACTCGATACATAAAGGACCGCAAGAGATTATATGGCAGGATACTGGACAGTAACCGTGTCAAGTCCTCCATTCAAGCAAAGTCCAAGGATCGGTTTGAGATGGAGTAGTTTGTCCTGCCTGTGCAATGTTCTTTCCAGCATCTCAGGTGTGTACTCTAATTACTGGAGTATTCTGTAGATTCTTTTCAATTAAACTACTCCAGAGATGAGTCTTTTCCATTAACTAAATCTAAATGAAACATTAGATGAAACTTGCCAGAGATTATTTAAATATTGCAGTAACTATTTGACACACATATTGTCATGCATCAGTAGTAGCATTAGTTGAAACTTTTATAGTAGGACTTGCTGTTATAGTGGGACTTATCTCTGTAATTTAGCCAAACTTCATGTCACATGTACTAGTGTGCTAAAACTACTACTTTGTTTTAAACAAGTACTAATGTTTTGGTAGGACAAGAAGTTTCAAATTCTTATGCTGGTTTATGTTCTCTTTTTAGGTTATGAGAAGATATGCTGCTGGAAATAACTTTTGCTGATAATCCTTTGTTTTAAACAAGTACTAATGTTTTGGTAGGACAAGAAGTTTCAAATTCTTATGCTGGTTTATGTTCTCTTTTTAGGTTATGAGAAGATATGCTGCTGGAAATAACTTTTGCTGATAATCCTTTGTTTTAAACAAGTACTAATGTTTTGGTAGGACAAGAAGTTTCAAATTCTTATGCTGGTTTATGTTCTCTTTTTAGGTTATGAGAAGATATGCTGCTGGAAATAACTTTTGCTGATAATCCTTTGTTTTAAACAAGTACTAATGTTTTGGTAGGACAAGAAGTTTCAAATTCTTATGCTGGTTTATGTTCTCTTTTTAGGTTATGAGAAGATATGCTGCTGGAAAGATGCTCTTAGCAAACTGGAAGGGTTGCACCCAAATCCATTTGACAACATGGCAGTGGTCTCTGAATAACTAAGCTAGTGATCATCTTTTCAGCGATTCCTTTTCTATTTGGCCTTCTCGTAGGTAGTGTACATTAGTTGTCTGTTGGAGTTGTGATGGCAGTATATCTTCTTTGTTGCTTCGCTGTCGTTTGATATAGATGGCATTCTTTTAGTTGCTATTGCTTATGTATAGATAATCTAATGAAGATGTACATATGATATATGATTGTACGGCGAAACAAATATTGCTTTGATAGCAAAATAAAAAAAACTCATATATTTCTCTGTTGTCCAGTCCTATGAATTAGCGGGCTGAAAATATTGATGGGTTGGAAGAGGCTTTGGCCCAAACAATGCTAGACAAAGATGGAACAAAAAAAGTCTCAAAAATAGAAAATGGACCGCAAAAAGGCTGAGGCCCAGAAAATGGAAAAGGCTTAGAAAACAAAAAACACCATGTTGGGCTAGGCCCATGTAGCTAGCGAAAATTAACTGAAAAAAAACATAAAATGGGCTGAATTAATGGGCTCGACCCATGTAAAACCCCCAATTGGACCGGGCTGATTTTAACCAACGACCTTTTCAATTCGTCGCAATTTTGCCACGTCAGATTGACACGTCGGATCCGACATGGCCTGGGGAGAGAGCTAGCGACCAAAACAGAAGGTCATAGGATCAACGACCTTTTGTTAAAGGTCACTATAGTCAGTTTACGACCGCCAGCTTTTGACCTTCTGTTTTTGGTCAGAAAAAGGTCGTAAATGGAAATTTGTGACCTTTCAGTGACCAATAGTGGTGGTCACAAGTTGACATATTTCTTGTAGTGTGTTACCACAAGGCACTCCAAAAAAGGGCAGACATCTTCCATTGCACAAACATATAATGTGGCAACTCACACCCTGTCCTGATATAAAAATGAGTTGCCATGTATGCACAAGCAATGTACTAGGTTCAAGTTTCCATGTTAATGCAAGGTAATTCAAAAAAGGGCAGACAACTTCCACTACACAACATGTAATGGGGCAATTCACACCCTGGCCTCATATAAAAAAATGAGTTCCCATGTAATACAGTCAAATATGTTCAGATATCACAAGTCAGCATGGCAAAACGCAAACTGAGTCTATAGTACAGTGAATTTGCCATTGTCCTACCTATGGCATGGCAACAGCCATAGTGTGTTCACAAAATTAGTTGCCACATGGAAAGCATAGTTGTGGCAACTGACATGGTTGATCAGGAAATTAGTTGCCAATAGTGAAGATAGTGGTTGAAAATGCCATGGCTGCCATTATCCTACACTTTGAAAATGCATTTAACTAGATCTAGGGTTCATTCGCAACTATCATACCCTGAAATTTAACAAAAAAAACTCCCGATGGCCATAGCATTTTGAGGCAAAACATAACTAACATCTAGAAAAATCACCCGCTCAATCGCAAGGCAAAAACCGGATGTGGCTGCGGACAGACCCAGCCACACCGGCATAACTGCCACCGCGGCAGCGACGAAACTACGCAATGCCACCCTAAACGGCAAGCACAGGACTCCACCGCCGACGGGGACGCTGGAGCACCACGAATCCGCCGGAATCTCGAGCGGAAATTGACCACAGAGGGAGGGGTCAGAAATCACAGGCAGGAATGTGAGTGTGGGAGCATTACCTTCCATCCGCGACTCTCCGGTGACGACGCTCTGGTCCGGCGAGCCCCACCAACGGCCGCAAATGCGGTCGACTCTTCCAAGTGGCGAGATATGGGAGACGGCAACCGCAATCGGGCTTGGCGTGCGGGCGCGACGACAGTTCCATCGGACGCCCCGACTGGCAACCATTGTCCTCGGAGAGAAAACTAGCATGCAAATGAATTCCCTTACATGCCACACACACGACTTGTCCTACGTGGCATACATAATCAGCCTTTTCGTGCCAAGATTCGTGCAAAAGGGACGGGACGATGATCGAGGTGTGTGGGCGAGTTGGGTAACGCCTACATGTGTGGGCGTTAGTGTTAAGCTTGAACAATTCCTTGGGGATGGCAGCTCAGAGGCGGCTCGCAGGCCCGGTAGGCAATTCGACGGCGGCAGCTCGAAACCGGCCGTAGGTCAAAGACCGAAAGAGACGAGGGTAGCTCGGGGATGGAAACCGAATTCATCGTCCTAATCTGTTTCTGAATCATGAATTATTTTGCAGCTTATTGGACTTTGTTCCCTTTCTGTGATTTCAACTGCAACTGCTGCCGTGCGCCCGTGCGACCCTTTGTCCGGGTCTTAGTTTTCTTTCGATCAAAGCAAAACAGAGGATAGGGCTCGTAGAAATTTCGGCGGCGGCGTAAGAGAAAAGCTGATGTCTGTCTTGGTTTCTAAGGGCGTCTTCAATTTGGTTTCTTTGGATCATCTGGACGCAACGGTGCATACCATACTGTCCAACTCCAATTTTCCACCGTGCGCCCGATGCCATGTTGTTGATGTGCCTGCGGGCATCGGTACGGCGGGTTACCACCGTTCCTGATGAGGATCAAACCAATTGAACTTTGAATCCAATTGATCGCGAATTTCTTATCCCTGAGAAAATCTCTCCAAGAACTCAACATCACCGTGCGTAGGCCTGTGCCAACTATCGTGGATTTGTCACGATAGATGTCCTAGTGTGAGGACTAAATCATGAGGCCAACACATCTACGTAGTAGCTTGAGAGGGGTTGAGTGGGACGAGAGACGCGAGGTTTTTACCTAGATTCGGCCCCTCACGCTGGAGGTAATAGCCTACATCCTGCTTCATTGATATTGATGATGATGATGATGCTCATGATTACAAGGGTGCTATCTTGCTACCTCTATCTCGAGAGCTATTGACTTGTCTGTCTAAACTTGAGATGCCTTGTCCCTCCTTATATAAGTTGGAGGGGCGGGTTACATGACTAGTCCTAGTAGGATTAGGATTACTCTATTACAAGTTGAGTCCTAGTCTTGCTTCCTTTGTAAGGGAATATTCCTTATGCTTTTCTCTTAAGCTGGCGCACCATAACATGAGTTGGCCTGTCCACGAACCACCTTCTGGGCCACCGGGTCTTATCGCTCCTCTGACCCGCCTGCCGGGTCACCAATGAGTCACCATGCCCGTTCGGGTCATCAGCGAGTCGCCAGTTTTCGGGTGGGTTCGATGAAATGCCAAGTCCGAGCCAGGTCATATATTCGGCCAGGTCATACCGTGGGGTATATCCCTGACACATTGGGCCATTTTCTTAGTGTCATCTAATATGGCCCATAAACGACCTGTTATGTCTATTGCTACTTCTTGAGCTTGCGTTGGTTTTTCCCTTGAAGAGGAAACGGTGATGCAGCATAGTAGAGATAAGTATTTTCCTAAGTTAAGAAATAAGGTATCAATCCACTAGGAGAAGAACACGCAAATCACCAATACCTACACAAACAATCAAACACTTGCACCCAACATGATAAAGGGGTTGTCAATCCCTTCACAATCACTTGCAAATGTGAGATCTGATAGAGATAAATAAAACTAAACAAAAAATAACTAAATATTTTTGGGTTTTTTGCTTTATAGATCTGAAAATAAAAGATTGCAAAATAGCAGATCGGAAACTAATATGATGGAAAATAGACCCCGGGGCCATAGGTTTCACTAGAGGCTTCTCTCATGAAGGCAAATAATATGGTGGGTGAACAAATTACTGTCGAGCAATTGATAGAAAAGCGCAAAGTTATGATGATATCCAAGGCAATGATTATGTAATATAGGCATCATGACCTTGTCAAGTAGACCGACTCCTGCCTGCATCTACTACTATTACTCCACACATCGACCGACTCATGCCTGCATCTAGAGTATTAAGTTCATAAAGAACAGAGTAACGCCTTAAATAAGATGACATGATGTAGAGGAATAAACTAAAGCAATATGATGTAAACCCCATCTTTTTATCCTCAATGGAAACAATACAATACGTGCCTTGCTACCCCTACTTTGTCACTGGGTGAGAATACCGCAAGATTGAACCCAAATCTAAGCACATCTCCCATTGCAAGAAAAACCAATCTAGTTGGCCAAACCAAACCGATTGTTTGAAGAGAAATACAAAGATATAAAATCGTGCATATAAGAATTCAAAGAAGATTAAAATAATATTCATAGATAATCTGATCATAAATCCACTATTCATCGGATCTTGACAAACAAACCGCAAAAGAAGATTACATCGGATAGATCTCCAAGAACATCAATGAGAACATGGTATTGAGAATCAAAGAGAGATAAGTAGCCATCTAACTACTAGCTATGGACCCGTAGGTCTAAGGTAAATTACTCACGCTTCATTGGAAGGGCTATAGGGTTGATGTAGATGCCCTCCGTGATCGAATCCCCCTCCGGTAGGATGGCGGAAAAGGCCCCAAGATGGGATCTTACGGGAACAAAAGGTTGCGGTGGTGGAAAAGTGTTTTCATGGATGCTTCTGGAGGTTCGGGAAGATATGTGAATATATAGGAGGAAGAACTAGGTCAGGGGAGTCATGAGGGGCCAACAAGGTAGGGCATGCCCCTAGGGCGCGCCCTCCACCCTCGCCGCTGCCTCATGGCTCTTCTGATTTGCACTCCAAGTCTCCTGGGTGTCTTTTGGTCCAAGAAAAATCACCGCAAAAGTTTTATTCCATTTGATATTTCTTTTCTGCGAAGCTAAAAATAAGGAAAAAAAAACAGAAACTGGCATTGGGCTCTAGGTTAATAGGTTAGTCCCAAAAATAATATAAAATAGCATATTAATGCATATAGAACATCCCAAAGAGATAAAATAATAGCATGGAACAATAAAAAATTATAGATACCTTGAAGACGTATCAACCATCCCAAGCATAATTCCTGCTCGTCCTCGAGTAGGTAAATGATAAAAACAGAATTTTTGATGTGGAATGCTACCTAACATATTTATCCATGTAATTTTCTTTATTGTGGCATGAATGTTTAGATCCATAAGATTCAAAACAAAAGTTTAATATTGACATAAAATGATAATACTTCAAGCATGCTAATAAGCAATCATGTCTTCTCAAAATAACATGGCCAAAGAAAGCTATCCGTACAAAATCATATAGTCTGGCTATGCTCCATCTTCATCACACAAAATACTCAAATCATGCACAACCCCGATGACAAGACAAGCAATTGTTTTGTACTTTTGATGTTTTCAAACCTTTTCAACTTTCACGCCATATATGAGCGTGATCCATGGACACAACACCATAGGAGGAATAGAATATGCTGGTTGTGGAGAAGACAAAAGAAGGAGATAGTCTCACATCAACTAGGCGTATCAACGGGCTATGGAGATGCCCATCAATAGATATCAATGTGGGTGAGTGTAACACCCTCAATGCGACTATATCTCCCACGTGTCGAGGCACGACTTAGAGGCATAATCGCATTGAAGGCATATGTCGCAAGTCAGGCAATCTTCACAACATCCCATGTAATATAGATAATAAAAGGGGAGATAACATAGTTGGCTTACACTCGCCACGTCAATCAAGTACATAAATAACATTACATCAACCAAACACTCATGGCCCGACTACGGCGCCAAAATAAAAGATAACCCAACAAGCGACACGGTCCCGATCACCCCCAACTAGGCACCACTACTGATCATCGGGGAAATACACGTAGTATCATTGAGAGTCCTCGTCGAACTCCCACTTGAGCTCGGGCGCGTCACCTGGAGCGGAATCATCAGGCCCTGCATCTGGTGTAATAGTAATCTATGAGCCACAGGGACTCAGCAATCTCGCACCCTCGCGATCAAGACTATTTAAGCTTAATAGGTAAGGCAAGGTAAATAAGGTGGAGCTGCAGCAAGCGACTAGCATATATAGTGGTTATCCTGTTCGCAAAAGAGAGCGAGAAGAGAAGGCAAAGCGCGAACGCATAACTAAAGAGGGCAACCTGCGGCAAGCATTACTCCAACACCGTGTTCACTTCCCGGACTCCGCCGAGAAGAGGCCATCACGGTAACACACTCAGTTGATTCATTTTAATTAAGTTAAGGTTCAAGTTATCTACAACCGGACATTAACAAATTCCCATCTACCCATAACCGCGGGCACGGCTTTTGAAAGTTCAAATCCCCGCAGGGGAGTCCCAACTTAGCCCATGACAAGCTCTCACGGTCAACGAAGGAATAGACCTCCTCCCGAGACGTTCTGACCAGACTCGGTATCTCGGTTCTTCAAGACACTTCGACAGGTTAAAACAAGACCGGCAACACCGCCCGAATGTGCCGAAAAATCCCGATAGGAGCTGCACATATCTCTTTCTCAGGGCACACTCAGATTGTCCTAGGTACGGGTAGGCCAGCCCAGAGATGCCCTTGGTGGCCACCGGCAGCTGACAGGTGGACCAACACTCAGAGGAGCACTGGCCCGGGGGGTTTAAAATAAGATGACCCTTGGGCTCCGGAAACCCAAGGGAAAAAGAGGCTAGGTGGCAAATGGTAAAACCAAGGTTGGGCATTGCTGGAAAATCTTTAATCAAGGCAAACTATCAAGGGGTTCCCATTATAACCCAATCGCGTAAGGAACGCAAAATCCGAGAACATAACACCGATATGACGGAAACTAGGGCGGCAAGAGTGGAACAAAACACTAGGCGAGAGGCCGAGCCTTCCACCCTTTACCAAGTATACAGATGCATTAAGATAACATGGCAATATAATGATATCCCAACAAGCAAATAATGTTCCAACAAGGAACGGTCTCCAATCTTCACCTGCAACTAGCAACGCTATAAGAGGGGCTGAGCAAAGCGATAACATAGCCAATCAACGGTTTGCTAGGACATGGTGGGTTAGAGGTTTGACATGGCAATTTGGGAGGCTTGAAAGCAAGTGGTAGGCATCGTAGCATTGGCATAGCAAAAGAGCGAGCATCTAGCATAGCAAAGATAGTAGTGATTTCAAGGGTATGATCATCTTGACTGGAAAGTTGTCAGAGTTGACTGGATCCTCGAAAGCAAACTCAATGGGCTCCTCGTTAGCGAACTCGTCTCCCGGATCTACCCAAACAATACAAACAAGCAACAAGGGCACAATCAACCACATGCAAAGCTCAAACGATATGATGCAAAGATGATATGCTATGCGGGATGCGATGCGGGATGCATATGCAAGATTTGACAAGGAATGCATGAACCTGGCCTCAACATGGAAATCCAAGTGTACCACTGGAAAGATGAGATGAAATTGCTTGAAAACGATATAAAGAACACCGGAATCGGAGTTACGGTTTGGAAATGGCAAGCAATTCAAATATGACCACGTTCTGCGATTTACAGCAAGTAGCCATCTAAATGCAACAAGATGAACATGCTACAACACCCAAATATGGCATAAAAATACATGGAAGGGATGCATTCATGATGCTTAACAAAAGTCTAGCACTGAGCTATGGCCAATTCATCCATTAACAGGTTCAAACAAGCATGGCAAAAATGCATATGGAAAACAGATCTCAGACTTAGTGAAATTAACACTTATCTGGAATTTCAGATCAGGTAGCACACTTTGGAGCAACAAAACTATATTCTACAGGACCTGAACATGGCAAAGTAAAGCATGTCATGGAGCTACTCAAAGATCTTAACAAAAGTCCCTTAGTGACCTTGAGCAAAAAGGGATCAGAAAATACAATTGCAAGCATGTGAACATGGCAAAAACATAATCAGATCACAGACTTGGTGAAAACTGGAGCATGCTGAAACAGATATCAAGTAGGCATGTTTACGAGCTCGATGCACTCACCACAGAGCAAGTCATGACCATCTAAGCATACACCCATCAATAATACACAAAATGCAAGCTAGACATGGCAAGAACAATAGCATAGCATGCACAGATCAACTACAACATCATCGGCAAAATCGCTAACAAGTAGACAATCTGCCCAGATTCACGAAGTAGCAAAAGTAGAGCTCGATTGACTCAAGCTAGGGTGCTCCATAATTGCAAATAAAGACATTGATGGATCGAGCACTACAAGATTAAAAAAACATCCTTACTGATCATCCTCAAAAGAGGCACGGATCACTAGGAAAGAACATGAACATGTGGCCATATGAGATAAACAGCTCAAGGACTTAGTGGAAATGCTAAGTCCCTGAAATCAGCATTAACAAGTGTCTCACTTTGCAAGCTTGTGCTAGTCACCACACACATCACAAAAATACATGGGTTGCACCTCTAGAAAGATGGCAAACCCTTAACAAAACATATGTAGAGCTCATGGGCATATCATGCACACAATAATCATGGCAAAAATGACAAATATCTAAATGGAGCAGCAGATCGGACAATTATCACAAGTAGCACTCTTCTAATAGCATTTCGGGCATCAAGATGAACTCAAATGAAAATGATGCAATGGAATGAAATGATGTACTCTCTGAGGCGAACATTTTGATATGCTATATGCCCAAAACGGAGCTACGGATGCAGAGTTACGGCACGATGAACATGAGCATTTGAATCTGAGAATTTCGGGGACTTAGAAGAATTTCAACCTCGCAAAAGTCAATCCGGGATGGAGAGAAGCGGGACGGCGCGGATACGGGACGGAGGACGTCGTTTGGTTGGAGGGATGGGTGGATCTCGTCCACCCTCCTCGGATCCGACCGGAACGGAGCTCCGGCGAGCTCGAACGCCGGCGAGGAGGAGCTCCGGCGGCGGAGCTCGGCGAGCCCGGGCGGCGAGGCGCGGATCCGATGGCGGCGCGGGGAGGCGCAGGCGACGGCGGCGGAGCCACGCGGCGGAGGCGGTGGCGCAACTCCAGCGGAAGCCGAGGCGGCGGCGAAGGCGACTTCCGGCGACGGCGGGCGGCACAACTCCGGCGCGAAGAGGCGGCGGGGAGGAAGAGGCACTCGGGCGGCGGCGCGGGATCTGGCCCGGATCGGCCCCGCGCGGGCCGGATCTGGGCCGGCGGGCGGCGCGGTGAAGTGGGGTGCGGGGTGGACAGGTGTCAGGCAGCGATTGGCGGCGGGGATTTTTGTCCGGCGCGGATCCGGACACGTCCGGCGGCGCGCGAGGAAGAGAACTAGGGTTTCGGGGAAGAGGAAACGGGAATTTCGGAGGGGGTGTATTTATAGGCATCGAGGGAGCTAGGAGAGTCCAAATGTGGTGCGGTTTTCGGCCACGCGATCGTGATCGAACGCTCTAGATGATGGAGAAGGTTTTGGTGGGTTTTGGGCCAAATTGAAAGGGTGTTGGGCTGCAACACACACGAGGCCTTTTCGGTCCCTCGGTTAACCGTTGGAGCATCAAACGAAGTCCAAATGGTACGAAACTTGACAGGCGGTCTACCAGTAGTAAACCAAGGCCGCTTGGCAAGTCTCGGTCCAATCCAGAAATGTTTAATACCCACACATGGAAGAAAGGTAGAAATGACCACCAGAGGAGAACGAAGCGCCGGAATGCAAAACGGACAACGGGGAAAATGCTCGAATGCATGAGATAAACACGTATGCAAATGCAATGCACATGATGACATGATAAGAGATGGATGACAACGATAACAACACATGGAGACAAAAACCCGAACCCGAGAAAATAAAATAACTTAAGGCCGGAAATGGCAAGAGTTGGAATACATATTGGGAAAGTCATATCCGGGGTGTTACAACACTCCAGCACTACGAAAGGATCTCGTCCCGAGATCTAGGACTGAAAGAACACCGGGTACTCAGAATGGAGGTGATCCTCGCGTTCCCAGGTAGCTTCACGGTCGGAATGGTGTGACCACTTGACTTTGAGGAATTTGATTGACTTTTTGCGAGTCTTGCATTCAGTCTCTTCAAGAATAGCAATTGGGTGCTCACAATAGGAGAGATCTTCTTGGAGCTCAATGTCCTCGAAGTTGACAGTGCGGTCAGGAGTCTTGAAGCACTTTCGGAGCTGAGAGACATGGAACACATCATGAACATTTGCAAATTTTGAAGGAAGCTCAAGTTGATAGGCGAGATCGCCTCTCTTGCTGACAATCTTAAAAGGTCCCACGTATCTAGGGGCAAGCTTCCCTTTGATACCGAAGTGGCGAGTTCCTTTCATAGGAGAGCGCGGAGGTAAACATAATCTCCGATCTCGAAAGCCAAATCACGGTGCTTACTATCATAGTAGCTCTTCTGGCGGGATTGGGCTGCTTTGAGGTTATCTTGAATGACTTTGCACATTTCCTCTGCCTCTGTGATTAAGTCATTACCCAAAAGCTGACGTTCACCGGTTTCAGACCAGTTGAGAGGGGTGCGGCACTTCCTGCCATACAGAATTTCAAATGGGTCCTTGCCCGAACTTGCTTGAAAACTGTTGTTGTAGGAGAATTCAGCATATGGAAGACAATCTTCCCACTTCATGCCGAAGGAGATCACACAAGCCCTGAGCATATCTTCAAGAATCGGGTTGACACGCTCAACTTGACCGCTAGTTTGAGGATGGAAAGTTGTGCTGAAGCGGATGTTGGTGCCCATGGCCTTATGAAAAGAATCCCAAAATTGGAGGTAAAGATGCTGCCACGGTCTGAAGAGATCACTTGTGGAATCCCGTGCAAAGAGACAATTCGAGAGGTATAGAGTTCCGCCAATTGAGCTGCAGTGATCGACTCTTTGATAGGCAGAAAGTGAGCCACTTTGGTGAGTTTGTCGATGACAACGAATATAGCATCATTGCCACGCTTGGACTTTGGAAACCCAGTCACGAAGTCCATTTCAATGTGGTCAAACTTCCATTCTGGAATGGCAAGAGGTTGGAGGAGACCAGCTGGCCTTTGGTGTTCTGCCTTCACTCTTCTGCAGACATCACACTCTTTCACGAATTGAGCAATCTCGCGCTTCATTCGAGTCCACCAATAAGCCTTCTTGAGGTCCTGATACATCTTCGTACTCCCAGGGTGGATGGAGAGGAGATAATTGTGAGCCTCGGTCATGATCACTTTATGAAGTTCACCTTTGGGTACAACAATACGATCCTCGAAGAAGAGAGTATCCTTGTCATCAAGGCGGTAGCACTTGTACTTGGGTTGACTCTTGGCAATCCCAATCTTCACCTTTTTCACCATAGCATCAAGAAGCCGAGCTTGGCAAATCTGGTCTTCCAAGGTAGGAGAGACTTGAAGGTTGGCGAGGAAACCTTGAGGAACAACATGCAGATTAAGTTTGCGGAAAGCTTCACAAAGCTCGGGTTGATAAGTCTTGAGAATAAGACTGTTGCAATAAGCTTTTCTGCTCAATGCATCAGCAATCACATTGGCCTTGCCTAGAGTATACTCGATACTCGGATTATACTCTTGAATCATTTCGACCCATCGCATTTGCCTGAGGTTGAGATTAGGCTGAGTGAAGATGTACTTGAGACTCTTGTGGTCAGTGAAGATGTCCACTTTTCTTCCCAATAAGAGATGTCTTCAAGTCAAAAGAGCATGCACAACTGCCGCCAACTTGAGATCATGAGTGGGGTAGTTCTTCTCATTGGGCTTTAACTGCGAGAGGTATAAGCAACAACTTTCTTCTCTTGCATCAACACTGCGCCAAGACCTTGGAGAGAGGCATCACAAAAGACCTCGTACGGCTTGGATTCATCAGGCGGAGTGAGAACTGGAGCAGTGATCAATTTCTCTTTCAAAGTGTTGAAAGCAATGTCACACTCCGGAGACCAAACGTACTTGACGTGCTTCTGGAGAAGATTTGAGAGAGGCTTCGCGATCTTAGAAAAGTTTTCAACGAATCTTCGGCAATAGCTTGCGAGACCGAGGAAGCTACGGAGTTGCTTCAAGTTCTGAGGAGGTTCCCAATTCACAATTGCAGACACCTTCTCAGGATTCACGACAATGCCCTTGGCAGAGATGATATGACCAAGATAAAGAACCTCATCGAGCCAAAATTCGCACTTGGAGAACTTGGCGTAGAACTGGTGTTCCCTCAACTTATCGAGTACCAAACACAAGTGCTTGGCATGATCTTCCTTGTTCTTCGAGAAAACCAGAATGTCGTCGAGATAGACCAAAACGAAGTCATTGGTGTAGGCGTTGAAGATGAAGTTCATCATGCGAGAGAACGTCGGAGGAGCGTTGACGAGGCCAAAAGACATGACAGTGTATTCGTATGACCCATAGCTTGTCCTGAAAGCCGTCTTGGGAATATCTTGCTCACGGATTCGAATCTGATGATAACCCATACGGAGATCAAGCTTGGAGAATACTTGGGCACCTTTGAGTTGTTCAAATAGCTCATTGATGTTGGGAAGTGGGTATTTGTTCTTGATGGTATTCTTGTTCAATGGACGGTAATCAACACAAAGTCGGTCCGTTCCATCCTTCTTCTTCACAAAAATAACACCACAACCCCACGGAGAAGAACTAGGCCGGATGAGACCCATTCTCTCTTAAACATCGAGTTGCTTCTTCAGCTCCTTCTACTCTTCAGGTCCGAGCTTGTAAGGACGCTTGCACACAGGTTCCGTACCGGGCTCAAGATCAATAATGAATTCAACTGGCCGGTGTGGAGGCATTCCTGGAAGCTATTCTGGAAAGACGTCTTGATATTCGCAAATGACTGGAATTTGCGAGATAGCATCGAGTTCACCCTTCTCATTGAGAGAAAATAGACGGATGGTATCATCACGAGCGGCAAAGACAATTACGTCCTCAGACGAATGAGTCAATTGAATCTGCCTGGCAGCACAATCAAGATGTGCCTTGTGCTTAGAAAGCCAATCCATCCCGAGAATAAGATCAATATCTGAGTCACCAAGAACCGTTGGAGAAGCCAGAAACTTGTAGTCACCCAAGGTGATAGTGACATCCGGAACGATGGAGTTAGCATGCATGCGCTTACCGGGAGAGACAACTGCTAATGGACTAGGCAAAACTTGTGAAACCAATTCATGCCTAGATGTAAACGGTCTCGAGATGAAACAATGTGATGCACCAGTGTCAAAAAGAACTTTAGCTGGAATATCATTAACAGGAAGGTTACCCATGATGACATCTGACGAATCCTCTGCCTGAGCTGCGTTCATCAAGTTGACCTTGGCGTGCTTGGGGTTATGCTTGACCACAACTGTACTTGCCGATCTCACAGGAGGAGGAGGAGGAAGACGCCTCTGATTGAGACACTTGTTGGCATAGTGACCCTTCTGTTGGCACTTGTTGCACGTGACCTCTGAAAGCGGACGGTGATACGGAGCACTCGATCTTGGAGCTTGAGACGAAGTCTTGTTCTGAAAGCCAGGGTTGGGTGGGTGGGAAGATCCACTGCCACCTTTGCTCTTCTGCTGATACAACTGACGGAACGGAGGAGGAGGAAGCCAATACTTCTGCTGCTTGGCCACTTGAGTGGAGGAAGAAGGAGTAGTGTCTCTGACTCGCTTCTTGGAAGCATCACACCTCAGTTGAGCGGCCTCTTGCTTCAGTGCCATGTTGTAGAACTCATCGTACCTCAAGGGCTCGAAGAGAACAAGAGCTAGCTGAATTTCTTCCCTTAGACCACCCCTGAACTGGTATATCATGCTCTTCTCATCGGGTACGTCCTGCTTGGCAAAGCGGGCGAGCTTCTGGAACAACTTGTTGTAGTCATAGACAGACAAAGAGCCTTGCTTCAGGTTGCGGAATTCCTCACGCTTGCTTTTGACCACGCTCTGAGGGATATGGTGAGCTCTGAAATCTTGACAGAATTCATCCCAAGTGATCACACGTCCACCTCTGGAATCCTTGAACTGCTGGAACCATTATGCAGCTTGATCTCTGAGTTGGAAGGAAGCGAACTTGACAAAGTCCTCAGGCCTGACGTTACTGCACTCGAAATGCTTGCACAGATCCACAAGCCAATCGTCCGCATCGGTTGCCTCAACACAATTGCTGATAGTCTTTGGCCCGTTAGCAAGGAACTGGTTGAGTGTAGCAAAGTGATTCTGATTGTTGCCTTGGTTCCCTTGGTTGCCTTGATTGCGCTCTTGGAGAATTTGCATGATCAACTGTGTGTTTGCATTGGTTGCGGCCATCACAGCTTGCCATGCCTCCGGAGGAGGTGGAGGTGGTGGCGGATCCTGATTCTGATTCTGATTCTGATTGGTGCTCTTAGCGGGAGCCATCCTGAAGAGGTTGACCACCGTTAGCACATAGACAGATACATGAAGCTGAATCCAACGGAATGAGAATTTGCAGCATATAGTCTTCACATCCGAACAAAATGAACGAATGCATTCCTCTTGAAATGGTCACATATCCATACATTGAGAAGCCACATAGAATTTAGGTAGAGAAATAAATCAACACGGTACAGATCAAGAACGAATAATCGGTAAGAAATCCCAATCTCAAACCAATATCCGTGGAAGAAGAAACTAGAGCTACAAGAATTCCCACCTATGAAACTCCCGAACCTTTCCGGTTATGCAATCAGGTGTTGGGGATACAGGGGAAGCATAATATCTCACCCAAATCTAGCAAATCCTACATCCAGCTGTATCCATCCTTCAACACATAACCGAGAAAAACTTCGGAAACCATCTACCTCAACCTTCGAAAAGCATACGTTATACAAGTTATGGCGATACTCCCGAACTCCCGCCCCAGTACTGGGTGGCGTCGAGGTTATCTTACCAACGAACTGCATAAAAGAGATTTTCGATGTCGGCGTACTAAACTCAGTTATTCCAGAACTGCAACGATAAAATTATGACGACAACACCTCAGAGCTCAACTCCCCGGGACACTTCCACAAAACCCCTGACAGGAGGCACCAAGACAATGTTCTCGTCATAAAACCATCGGAATGATTCCAAGATACCCGCGTGATCCTAAATTTTTTTAGTGAAATTTGAGAAGAGAAGAGTCAAAACTCTACGTCAGGATGCCTTACCTGTCAGGACCCCGATTCCAAGTCACATCGATCTTGCCAGTAACACCTCATATCACTTTGCGGCCTCACGCACGGTATCCCACAGGTGTCGCCTTACCATGGCCCGGGACCGTTTGCGCCTTTTGGCTCACGTATATGATAGTGTCGCTAGCATCCATATGACAGAGAACCCGGGCCGACATGACTAGTCGTGAACCCAAAGCGGCACAGACCTATGGAGACAGGCATACATGAATCACATCGAGCATGTCGATCATCAGCGAGTGATTCCGGGCTGTAGCACTGGGCTAACAGGACTCCGGATATCACCGCGTGACATTTCCCCGAAGGGACAGACAAAGGAACTAAGTGAAACACATGCCGGCCAGTCAAGTGTCCTGAAAGGTAGTGCTGGGCTAGCAGGACTCCGGTGAACCGGGCTGTAGCGGACTACTATGGCTCGAGGAACACTAGACTACATTTCCCCATAAGAAAGGCTGCCAAGGATAAACAACTAGATAGTCGGATCCCACTCATACCAAGCATTTCAATCATACACACAATATGCCCGATATGAGTACATACAACATGGCATCACAACAAAACTCTACAACTCAAGTACTTTATTTAAAGGCTCCAGGGAGCCATACATAACATGTTCATACAGATAGGGTCACATGACCCAACACTCAAGTCATACAATCATACAAGCACATGCGGAAGCAACTAGTCTGAGTACAGACTCTAGAAAGAAAGAAGGCTTCTCGAAGCCTGTCTATCTACATAGGGCCCTCCATGGCCAGGATCACCACCTGGGTGGCTAGTCACTTGTCGGCGTCAAGGTCTACGTAGAACCCATCGGAGGGGGCGGTGTTTTCGTCTGAAAACAGTAATTAAGCAAACATGAGTACAAGGGTACTCAACAAGTCTTACAACAGAACCTACTATACATGCTTATTCTAAAGAAGGTGGTGGGGTTATTGCAGAAAGCCAGCTTTGACTCTTGGCTAAGCTATCCTACGGAACTCCACCAGTAAAATAGTTTTCGCACACGAGTCCACTACTCACCATAACAATACTCCACCTAGGATCCTCCCTCGTCATCCTACGAGAGGGCCATCCTCGGTACTCACACTTATCTTGAGTCTTTTAGTAGTATCCATTAACTTGTGTATGAACTGCATAGGCAACCAAGTAGTCCTTTATCGCGTACGCGGCTATTCGAATAGTTTTATACCCTGCAGGGGTGTACTTCTTCATACACGCTTTCACCACCTACCACCGTTTACACAACATGTACTCGGCAACCTTCAAGCGGAAGCCCAGCGAGGGTGTCGGCCACGGCCTACCTAAACAGTTAAGTCTCTAGTCCAGGTTTATCGCCTATCCAGGTTCCATCCGCAGGGAGTCTGGCTGAGGTTTCCACTTACGGCCCTGAACGATGTGAACAGGGTTCCCGAGACACCAAACGGGTGACTCGGTACACCGTGCCACGGTGTATCTACCGCAACATAGCCCACCCCTAGGGTCAGCGCTACGCACGGCCGCCAACATATAACCTACAAACACCAGAAACTATTTGCAACTCCTGGACAGAGTACTAGGGTGATTAAGAAGCCGAGAGGGTCCATTGGTTTCGGGCCCAATGTACGGTAGTAACTGCATCTTAAATCACACATACAGATCTCAGTTCTTATGGACGGCCTCAATGAAACAACCCACCATGTACTCCTACATGGCCTCTCATCGATACCTTTACCAAAACATGTTCAACACATCCCTCACATTACCGGCATAAGCATTTCACTCTAGCCCATCACCCAGATGAACCAGACCCAACACAACTCTAAGCATAGCAGGCATAGCAAGGTAGGAATCACATACATGGCTCAATCAACTCCTACACATGCTAGTGGGTTTCATCTAGTTACTGTGGCAATGACAGGTCATGCAGAGGATAAGGGTTCAGCTACCGTAGCACACAGCAGTTTGAATCGCGTTGTCTTAATGCAGTAAACAAGAGCAGATGCGAGAACATGGGTTTGTATCGGAATGATCAATGGGTTGCTTGCCTGATGGAGTGGTAGTGGGATACTGCCCTTCAGTTGGATACTTGTGAATATCCTCGGAGGTAGAACCTACCACGAAGAACACATCGGAACACAATCAACACATGATGATATGCAACAGTATGATGCATGCTATGACATGGCAATATGAATGTGTCTTGGCCTAATGCAAGCTATAACAGAAAGGGATGTGCTTATTTGAACCAGAGGTTCAAAGGTTAGTTCATTTAACATCGCCACATTAGTGCATTACCTTATTCTGTTTAAACAGCAAGTTTAACTTGTTTTTTCATGCATGAAACCTTTACAGATGGATAGATTGAATTTTTCTGATAATTTTTCATATATAACTCTTTACATTTGGAGCTATGGTTGATTTTCTATGATTTTTAGAAGTTTTGACTATTTTCTGGAATTTCCTGTATAAGAATAATTCCAGTAATTTAATTACTGCGTCAGCATTACGTCAGGGTGACGTCAGTGGTCAACGGGGACGTCCAGGTCAAACCTGACTGGTGGGTCCCGTGTGTCAGTAGTTAATTAACTAATTATTTTTAGTTAAAACTAATTTGATTTAGTTAGAAGAGGGGGGCCAACTTGTCATTGACTCATGGGAGTCAACCTGGGCCCACCCAGTCCACGTCAGCGGTCAAACCCACCGGTCAACGGGTCAAATCCTGCTGGCGTTTAGCCGCCGGCGAGGCCAGACGTGGTGGAGGGCTGCGGGTTTCGTGCTCCGGCAACCAAAACGACGACGGAGACGTGCTACGCGTAGCTGGGGAGCTGCCGCATCTAGTGGTGCAAGTGGTTGGACACGGGGACGCAGGAAACAACGCCGGCGAGCTCGACAGCGGCGGCCGGAGTTCGTACGGGGTTGGGTTCGATGCTATAGTGCACGGGAGAAGGAGCTGGTGGTGGCTACGGGCTCCTGGTGCTGCGCTGAGCACAACGGTGAGCTTGGCTTCGAGCCACTGTGGCTCTAGCCACGACGGCGCCATGGCCGGCGGTGGGGAGCTTTCGGGTGCGGTGGAAGTGGCGACTACAGAGGCCAAATGAGCACGGGAGCTAGGGGAAGAGGAAGAGGAGCTCACAGCGGGGTCGGAGAGGGGGTCAGCGAGCTCGGGGAGGTCCTGGCGGCGACGAATCGACCGGAGACGGCTCGGGTGCCCGAGGTTGAAGACGAGGGTGAGGACGGTGTTCGGCGGCGTTTGGAGTCACGTGGGTCAGCGGAGAGGTCCAGGGCGACGAGGCGGAGCTATTGGGGTTGTCGGAGGGGCGAGGGGGTGGCTCTGGTGACGTCTACGGCGAACGGCAGCGAGGATCGCGCTCGGCCATCACGGGAGAGGGTGAGGGAGACGAGGGGGAGAGTGAGGGAGGATGAGAGGGGGACGTGGGGGTCGGCGTGGCATCCCTGGACGTCTCCAGGGCGTCGGCAGAAGCAGGAGGTGGCCGGCGTGTGGCCGCGGGCGCCGGCCACGCGCTCCTCGTCCTTCTGGCGGGAGGAGGAGGACGACTGGCAAGGCCAGTCGGCTGGGCCGAGCCAGGTGGGCTGGCTAGCACAGGTAAGGCCCAGGTGGGCTTACCTCTCTCTCTTTTTTCCTGATTGTTTTCTTTTTCTATTAAACTACAACTGTTGGGCTTTATTAAAAATACTAAAACGTTTCCAAAAATCCTGAAAATAATTGTGGGCTCTGTTTAGAATATTTCCAACAGCAAACATTTATTTCCAGAATTATTTGAGCATTTAAATTATTTTATAGCATTTAAATTCCCAAATTCAAATACTTATGATTTAATTCAATGACCTTCTGTTGACCTAGAAAATTGTGCACCAATTTTGCCAGAGGTTCTAACCCAAGACAAAGAGGGTGAACTTTTTTGGAGGGCATTTCAGGTTCATTCAAAATAATTTTAGTAAACCCTAGTTGTTTCCAGGGGGGTGTTGGGGGTTCTGTCTTCCCCATTTCAAATTTAAGAGGAAATTAAACATGATGCACACTCTAATGCTTGAACTAACTAGGGTGTGACAACTCACCCCCACTCAAAAGAATCTCGTCCCGAGATTTAGGATCCTCCGGAAAGAAGGTGGGGTACTCTAGTCGAAGACGATCCTCCCTTTCCCAATTGGCTTCTTTCTCGGAATGGTGTGACCATTGAACCTTGAGAAACTTGATATTATGACGTCGAGTGGTACGCTCGGCTTGATCAAGGATACGAACGGGATATTCCCGATAGGAGAGGTTATCTTGTAGATCAAGCTTTCGTGGTCCACTCCACGGATGGGATCCGCGAAGCAATGCCTGAGTTGAGAAACGTGGAAGACATCGTGAACTCTGGAAAGATGCAAAGGTAGTTCCAATTGGTAGGCAACTTCTCCTTGTTTGGCAAGAATGCGAAAGGGTCCAATGTAGCGAGGAGCCAATTTGCCTTTGATACCGAAACGACGGGTTCCCTTTAACGGAGTGACCCGAAGGTAAGCCTTCTCGCCGACTTCATAAGTCATAGGCTTATGTTTACGATCATATTGACTCTTTTGACGAGATTGGGCTGTTTTCAATTTCTCACGAATAACGCGAACCTGCTCTTCTGCTTCCTGAATCATATCCGGGCCAAAGAGTTGTCTTTCCCTGGTTTCTTACCAGTTAAGAGGCGTTCGACATTTTCGTCCATAGAGAACTTTGAAAGGAGCCTTGCCTAAGCTAGCTTGATAACTATTGTTATAAGCAAATTCCACGAATGGAAGGCATTTCTCCCAACTCATTCCGAACGAGATGACAGAAGCTCGGAGCATATCTTCCAGAATTTGATTGACTCGCTCCACTTGACCACTTGATTGAGGATGGAAGGCGGTACTAAAAGAGAGACGAGTTCCCATAGCATTTTGGAAACTTTCCCAAAATCGAGAGGTGAAGAGACTCCCACGGTCTGAGTTAATTTCCAATGGGACACCATGAAGAGACACTATTCGGGAGATGTATAAATCAGCTAGCTGGCTAGCGGTGATACTCTCACGAACAGGTAGAAAGTGGGCTACTTTGGAGAGTCGGTCAATCACGATGAAGATGGCATTATTCCCTCTATTGGTCTTGGGAAACCCAGTGATGAAATCCATACTGATTTTATCCCATTTCCATTCAGGAATAGCCAAAGGTTGAAGGGTACCAGCAGGCCGTTGATGCTCTGCCTTAACACAACGACAAACGTCGCAATTAGAAATGTATTGAGCGATTTCTCTCTTCATCCTAGTCCACCAAAACCTTGGCGTAGGTCTTGATACATTTTGGTACTACCGGGATGAATGGTGAGAGGGGATTCATGAGCTTCCTTAAGGATCAGCTGCCTCAGGTTTCGTGCCTTTGGAACCACTAGGCGATTCCCAAACTATACGACACCTTGATCATCAATGGAGAAACAATTCGCGACTCCTTTCTTAATGTTTCTCTTAATACGGGAGATTCCCGGATCTACCTTCTGTGCCTTGATGATCTGATCCATAAGGGTAGGTTTCGCCACCAGGGTGGATAGGAATCCTCGAGGAACAATGTGAAGATTTAGCTTACGAAATTCCTCATGGAGAAGTGGTTGACTTTGTTGTAACATCAGGTTGTTACAATAGGACTTACGGCTTAGCGCATCAGCCATGACATTGGCTTTGCCCGGGGTGTAAGTTATTCCTAAGTCGTAATCCGAGATCAACTCGACCCAACGTCTTTGCCTGAGATTCAAGTCTGGTTGGGTGAAGATATATTTCAAACTTTGGTGATCGGTGAAGATCTCGCAACGATTACCGAGGAGGTAATGTCGCCAAGTTTTAAGTGCATGGACTACAGCTGCAAGCTCTAGATCATGTGTGGGATAATTTTCTTCATGTGGGTGTAATTGCTGTGAAGCATAGGCAATTACCTGACGATCTTGCATGAGTATGCAACCTAGTCCTTGTCGCGAGGGGTCGCAATAGATAATAAAGTCCTTGGAGAAATGTGGTGGTACCAGTACGGGAGCAGATGTCAGGCGTCTTTTCAGTTCCTGAAAGCTGAACTCGCACTGTGGAGTCCACTCGAACTTTTTATCTTTCTTGAGGAGTTCAGTTAGAGGTTTAGCAACCTTGGAGAAATTCTCGACGAAGCGGCGGCAATAGCTCGCTAAGCCAAGGAAGCTCCGAACTTTCTTGACCGTCTCAGGTGGAGTCCAATCAAGGACGGCTTGAACTCGCTCGGGATTGACAGCAATACCCTTGCCAGAGATTACATGGCCTAGATAGGTCACTTCTGGTAACCAAAATTCACACTTGGAGAATTTGGCATAAAGGCGATGCTCTCGAAGTTTCATCAATACCAGCCTTAGATGTTCGGCATGTTCCTCTTCATTCTTGGAGTAGATGAGTATGTAATCGAGGTATACCACGACGAATTTATCCAAGTACTCCATGAAAACCGAGTTCATTAACCGGGAGAAGGTAGCTAGGGCATTGGTTAAACCGAAGGACATAACGGTGTACTCATATTGGCCATAACGAGTAACAAAGGCCGTTTTGGGAATGTCCCCGTTTCTGATTTTGATTTGATGGTAGCCCAACCTAAAATCCATCTTGGAGAAGACTGAGGATCCAGTGAGCTGATCATACAGATCGTTGATCCTGGGAAGTGGATACTTGTTCTTGATGGTGACCAAGTTGACAGGTCGATAATCTACAACCATTCCATCCATTCCATCCTTCTTCTTGACGAAGAGGACGGGGCAAGCCCAAGGAGAGGAACTAGGACGGATGAAACCCTTTTTCAAGGACTCATCGAGTTGGTTTTTAAGCTCGGCTAGTTCTAAGGGTGCCATCTTGTAGGGTCTTCTAGAAATTGGAACGGTTCCTGGAACAAGGTCTATCACAAACTCGACATCCCTGTCATGTGGAACACCTGGCAGTTCTTCTGGGAAGACATCCGGAAATTCTCGGACTATCGAAACATCCTCAAGGTCTGGAAGGGGGTTGGCATTTAGGGATTAAAGCTGGCGCTTGGCCACTCGAGTTAAGACATTGACTGTCTTGCCCGATGGGTGAGTAAGTTGGACGGTTCTAGTGGCACAATCAATCTTAGCATAATGAGCTGACATCCAGTCCATACCCAAGATGATGTTTATGTCCGTGGACTTGAGAGCTATTAAGGATGCAAGGAAGACAAGTCTATCGACAAGAATTTCGTTCCTATGGCTTACTCTAGAAGTTTGCCATTTGGAACCCGGAGTTTGAATTACCATGGAAGTGGGCATGTCACAGAATGTCGTGTTATGCAATCGAGCATAGTTCTCGGATATGAATGAATGAGATGCTCCAGTATCGAAAAGAACAGATGCCGGATGGCAGTTAACAAGGAGCGTACCAAGGACGACGTTGGAATCCTCATGAGCCTCCTCGGCTGAAACATAGTTGACATGGCCACGGGCAGTGGTGACCGGCTTGGCGTAGAATGTCTTTCCCGCAGGCTTATCACGGCCAACGGACTTTCTAGTTTGAATGGGGTTGTTGTTCTGGGACACTCTCGGCTATAGTGACCCGGCTCTCCACACTTAAAGCATGTCACCACATTGGGGCGTGGAGCAGCATTAGCAGCGGGGCCACCATAGGGCTTGGGTGGTGCAAATTGCTGGTTGGGACGAGGCGCCTCAAAGGATGGCCTCGGGATGAACCTGGGTGGCAGTGCCGTGCTTGGAATCCACACTCGACGCTTCTGAGCTCCAGAGCTGGATGAAGAGCCAAAATCACGGGAGTGCTTGCGTGAAGCGTCATAATCAGTCTGGCCTGTCTCAGCACTGATGGCTTTATTGACCAACTTCTGAAAGGAGGTGCACTCGTGCAGATGAAGATCGCTGCGAAGCTCAGGGCTAAGTCCCTTGCGGAACCTTGCCTGCTTCTTAGCGTCAGTAGATACCTCTTCAGGGGCATAACGTGCCAGATTCCCAAATTCATGACTATAAGCATCCACAGTCAGTCTTCCTTGGGTGAAGTTGCAGAACTCCTCCCTCTTGCGATCCATGAGACCTTCCGGAATGTGATGGTCACGGAAAGCCTCACTGAATTCAGCCCAAGTAGTGATTTGGCCGACCGGGCGCATAGCTTCAAAATTTTCCCACCAGAGGCTAGCAGGGCCTTCAAGATGGTAGGCAGCGTAAGTAACCTTGTCGGCTTCGGCTACGTTGGTAGAACGTAGCTTGTGAGTGATGCTGCGAAGCCAGTCATCCGCGTCGAGGGGCTCGACGGAATGGTTAAACTTTGGTGGGTACAGCTTGATAAAGTCATTGATTGACACCAAGTCATTTCGCGGATGGCGTGCAGTGTTCTGCTCAATCCGCTCTAGCAGGCGGTTAGTCTCACGCTTGTTTCTTTCCACCTCCAGCATTACTTCGGCCAGAGAAGGCGGGTGAGGCAGATTTTCACCCCTAGCTGCACTGGCTTCCCCCTGCTCCGAGGAAGCAGGGTTGCTGCGGGTGTTGACCATCCTAGGAGAAAACAAGACAATGGTTTAGATAAGGATGGCTCAAGATTAGCAAGGAAGTGCAGAATGTAATGGATAACACGGAATGCAGAGATGTTCATCCGTATGTCATGGTAATATAAGACTGCCATATATATACCAATGGCCATACACATCATACATACTTTAGTACAAGCCCAAGCTACAGTACAACTATGATGGAAGACGTTACATCTCATCGGAGGCATTCTAAGCTCCTATACATTATTTGACTACACCTCCGGAATTGATTACACACCAAGTCGTAGTCCACAAGTCACGCAGGACAGTGAAGATACAACTATTACAATACTAGTGGTACTACTACTAACTCAGACAGCTCCTTAGTAGTCCTCATAGAAGTAACCTCCATAGCCTGGAAGTTCAACGTGATCATCTGGGAACAGACGGTCCTGAGGAGCCTGTGGACCATAGGGGCTAGGATGAGGTCTTGGACCAACAAACGGTGGCCTGCGGGGACCACGGGGTGGGGTGATGCCTCCCACATCACGCCAATCCACCATGTCTGGCAGAGCTGATCTCACAGGATATAGATCCCTTGTATCCATACATCCAGCTTGCACCGCAGGTGCAAACCGAGTCAATGTGGCCCAATGATCAACACGGGTATTGAAAAGCTCCAGCCTCAAGGCCCGATTCTCTCGGTCCTTATCTTCGAGCATCTCGGCAGTGGTACGAGTTAATGAGTCCTCCTGAGTGGAGTCAGCATAGATAGCCTGAAGATACCCTTGCGCTCCCGGAAGTGAAGCTGGCATGTAACGGAAGTCGGTGTTCCGAAGCAAGCCAGTCCGGACTCGCATGATGGTCATCATGGAATAGGAAGCATCCTGCACAGCCATCTCAACAGTAACCCCGAGTCCATAGGAACAGTGAAGGGGCTCGTTAGATCCAGGATAAGAAGGAAATATCCTGACGGTGCAGAAATATTGGCTTTGATTAAAGTCTCGGAATTGCTCTTCGACGGTGTATTCAGGATACCAACGGTAACCCGTCTCGATCATTACCCGGACTAACATAGCAGTATGACCGGGCACGTCAAGGCACCGGGTCAGGTGAACCACTTGGTTTTGAACACGGTTGGCCATCTGAAAGCACAACCACAATGCAAGACATCAGAATTTATAGGGAAAATTGGACAGCATAACAGCTATAAATGCTCAGAAAAAGATTTGAGACATCCACAACAGTTCGCAATACCACTCAACAACATCATATCAAGGTTCTGATCCAATTAGCAACATACTAAAATAGGAGAAACTGAACTGGGGCTTGTAACAACAATCCTGTAAGCTACTACGAATTAGTAACACGTGAACCTGATAGAAGAAGAGAGCCTAGTCCTTAACCCATGTTGAATGAGAAGAGAATGACTCAGATCAGAGGGCATAGGGTAAAGGAGTAAAAGAGCCTTACGTTCCCTCCCACAATCAATTCCCCTACATATAACTAAAGCATTTCTAGACTCGACATCGACCAGCTTGGCTCAACAAACCTACAGGCAGTCCGGCTCTGATGCCAACGCTGTCAGAACCCCGATTCCAAGTCACATCGATCTTGCCAGTAACACCTCATATCACTTTGCGGCCTCACGCACGGAATCCCACGGGTGTCGCCTTACCATGGCCCAAGACCGTTTGCGCCTTTTGGCTCACGTATATGATAGTGTCGCTAGCATCCATATGACAGAGAACCCGGGCCGACATGACTAGTCGTGAACCCAAAGCGGCATAGACCTATGGAGACAGGCATACATGAATCACATCGAGCATGTCGGTCATCAGCGAGTGATTCCGGGCTGTAGCACTGGGCTAACAGGACTCCAGATATCACCGCGTGACATTTCCCCGAAGGGACAGACATAGGAACAAAGTGAAACACATGCCGGCCAGTCAAGTGTCCTGAACAGTAGTGCCGGGCTAGCAGGACTCCGGTGAACCGGGCTGTAGCGGACTACTATGGCTCGAGGAACACTAGACTACATTTCCCCATAAGAAAGGCTGCCAAGGATAAACAACTAGATAGTCGGATCCCACTTATACCAAGCATTTCAATCATACACACAATATGCCCGATATGAGTACATACAACATGGCATCACAACAAAACTCTACAACTCAAGTACTTTATTTAAAGCCTCCAGGGAGCCATACATAATATGTTCATACAGATAGGGTCACATGACCCGACACTCAAGTCATACAATCATACAAGCACATGCGGAAGCAACTAGTCTGAGTACAGACTCTAGAAAGAAAGAAGGCTTCTCAAAGCCTGTCTATCTACATAGGGCCCTCCATGGCCAGGATCACCACCTGGGTGGCTAGTCACTCGTCGACGTCAAGGTCTACGTAGAACCCATCGGAGGGGGCGGTGTTGTCGTCTGAAAACAGTAATTAAGCAAACATGAGTACAAGGGTACTCAGCAAGTCTTACAACAGAACCTACTATACATGCTTATTCTCAAGAAGGTGGTGGGGTTATTGCAGCGAGCCAGCTTTGACTCTTGGCTAAGCTATCCTATGGAACTCCACCAGTAAAATAGTTTTCGCACACGAGTCCACTACTCACCATCACAATACTCCACCGAGGATCCTCCCTCGTCATCCTACGAGAGGGCCATCCTCGATACTCACACTTATCTTGAGTCTTTTAGTAGTATCCATTAACTTGTCTATGAACTGCATAGGCAACCAAGTAGTCCTTTACCGTGGACGCGGCTATTCGAATAGTTTTATACCCTGCAGGGGTGTACTTCTTCATACATGCTTTCACCACTTACCGCCGTTTACACGACCTGTACTCGGCAACCTTCAAGGGGAAGCCCAGCGAGGGTGTCGGCCACGGCCTACCTAAACACTTAAGTCTCTAGTCCAGGTTTATCGCCTATCCAGGTTCCATCCGCAGGGAGTCCGGCCGAGGTTTTCACTTACGGCCCCGAACGATGTGAACAGGGTTCCCGAGACACCAAACGGGTGACTCGGTACACCGTGCCACGGTGTATCTACCGCAACATAGCCCACCCCTAGGGTCAGCGCTATGCACGGCCGCCAACATATAACCTACAAACACCAGAAACTATTTGCAACTCCTGGACAGAGTACTAGGGTGATTAAGAAGCCGAGAGGGTCCATTGGTTTCGGGCCCAATGTACGGTAGTAACTGCATCTTAAATCACACATACAGATCTCAGTTCTTATGGACGGCCTCAATGAAACAACCCACCATGTACTCCTACATGGCCTCACATCGATACCTTTACCAAAACATGTTCAACACATCCCTCACATTACCGGCATAAGCATTTCACTCTAGCCCATCACCCAATTGAACCAGACCTGACGCAACTCTAAGCATAGCAGGCATAGCAAGGTAGGAATCACATACATGGCTCAATCAACTCCTACACATGCTAGTGGGTTTCATCTAGTTACTGTGGCAATGACAGGTCATGCAGAGGATAAGGGTTCAGCTACCGTAGCACACAGCAGTTTGAATCGCGTTGTCTTAATGCAGTAAACAAGAGCAGAAGCGAGAACATGGGTTTGTATCGGAATGATCAATGGGTTGCTTGCCTGATGGAGTGGTAGTGGGATACTGCCCTTCAGTTGGATACTCGTGAATATCCTCGGAGGCAGAACCTACCATGAAGAACACATCGGAACACAATCAACACATGACGATATGCAACAATATGATGCATGCTATGACATGGCAATATGAATGTGTCTTGGCCTAATGCAAGCTATGACAGAAAGGAATGTGCTTATTTGAACCAAAGGTTCAAAGGTTAGTTCATTTAACATAGCCACATTAGAGCATTACTTTATTCTGTTTAAACAGCAAGGTTAACTTGTTTTGTCTTGCAGGAAACCATTACAGATGGATAGATTGAATTTTTCTGATCATTTTTCATATATAACTCTTTACATTTGGAGATATGGTTGATTTTCTATGATTTTTAGAAGTTTTGACTATTTTCTGGAATTTCCTGTATAAGAATAATTCCAGTAATTTAATTACTGCGTCAGCATTACGTCAGGGTGACGTCGGTGGTCAACGGGGACGTCCAGGTCAAACCTGACTGGTGGGTTGCGCGTGTCAGTAGTTAATTAACTAATTATTTTTAGTTAAAACTAATTTGATTTAGTTAGCAGAGGGGGGCCCACTTGTCATTGAATCAGGGGAGTCAACCTGGGCCCACCCAGTCCACGTCAGCGGTCAAACCCACCGGTCAACGGGTCAAAGCCTGCCGGCGTTTAGCCGCCGGCGAGGCCAGACGCGGCGGAGGGCTGCGGGTTTCGTGCTTCGGCAACCAAAACGACGGCGGAGACGTGCTACGCGTAGCTGGGGAGCTGCTGCATCCAGTGGTGCAAGTGGTTGGACACGGGGACGCCGGAAACGACGCCGGCGAGCTTGACAGCGGCGGCCGGAGTTCGGACGGGGTTGGGTTCGACGCTACGGTGCACGGGAGAAGGAGCTGGTGGTGGCTACGGGCTCCTGGTGCTGCGCTGAGCACAACGGTGAGCTTGGCTTCGAGCCACTGTGGCTCTAGCCACGACGGCGCCATGGCCGGCGGCGAGGAGCTTTCGGGTGCGGTGGAAGTGGCGACTACAGAGGCCAAACGAGCACGGGAGCTAGGGGAAGAGGAAGAGGAGCTCACAGCGGGGTCGGAGAGGGGGTCAGCGAGCTCGGGGATGTCCTGGCGGCGATGAATTGACCGGAGATGGCTCGGGTGCCCGAGGTTGAAGACGAGGGCGAGGACGGTGTTCGGCAGCGTTTGGAGTCGCGTGGGTCAGCGGAGAGGTCCAGGGCGACGAGGCGGAGCTATTGGGCTTGTCGGAGGGGCGAGGGGGTGGCTCTGGTGACGTCTACGGCAAACGGCGGCGAGGATCGCGCTCGGCCATCGCGGGAGAGGGTGAGGGAGACGAGGGGGAGAGTGAGGGAGGATGAGAGGGGGACGTGGGGGTCGGCATGGCATCCCTGGACGTCTCTAGGGCGTCGGCAGAAGCAGGAGGTGGCCGGCGTGTGGCCGCGGGTGCCGACCACGCGCTCCTCGTCCTTCTGGCGGGAGGAGGACGACGACTGGCAAGGCTAGTCGGCTGGGCCGTGCCAGGTGGGCTGGCCCGCACAGGTAAGGCCCAGGTGGTCTTCCCTCTCACTCTCTCTTTTTTCTGATTGTTTTCTTTTTCTATTAAACTACAACTGTTGGGCTTTATTAAAAATACTAAAACGTTTCCAAAAATCCTGAAAATAATTGTGGGCTCTGTTTAGAATATTTCCAACAACAAACATTTATTTCCAGAATTATTTTGAGCATTTAAATTCCCAAATTCAAATACTTATGATTTAATTCAATGACCTTCTGTTGACCTAGAAAATTGTGCACCAATTTTGCCAGAGGTTCTAACCCAAGACAAAGAGGGTGAACTTTTTTGAAGGGCATTCCAGGTTCATTGAAAATAATTTTAGCAAACCCTAGTTGTTTCCACGGGGGGTGTTGGGGGTTCAGTCTTCCCCATTTCAAATTTAAGAGGAAATTAAACATGATGCACACTCTAATGCTTGAACTAACTAGGGTGTGACATTACCAGAGCGATGAGGAGACTGGGAAGTAAAAAGAATTCCTAAAATCTCCGATATATAATTCCTAAATGACTCAAAACATTTTTCTAGACCCAACTCGGCCACTAAAAACGATCAAGCAATGGGGCTCCTAAGGTCGGGGAAGGCTCTGATTACCAACTTGTAACACCCTCGATGCGACTATATCTCCCACGTGTCGAGGCACGACTTAGAGGCATAATCACATTGAAGGCATATGTCGCAAGTCAGGCAATCTTCACAACATCCCATGTAATATAGATAATAAAAGGGGAGATAACATAGTTGGCTTACACTCGCCACGTCAATCAAGTACATAAATAACATTACATCAACCAAACACTCATGGCCCGACTACGGCGCCAAAATAAAAGATAACCCAACAAGCGACACGGTCCCGATCACCCCCAACTGGGAACCACTACTGATCATCGGGGAAATACACGTAGTATCATTGAGAGTCCTCGTCGAACTCCCACTTGAGCTCGAGCGCGTCACCTGGAGTGGAATCATCAGGCCCTGCATCTGGTGTAATAGTAATCTGTGAGCCACAGGGACTCAGCAATCTCGCACCCTCGCGATCAAGACTATTTAAGCTTAATAGGTAAGGCAAGGTAAATAAGGTGGAGCTGCAGCAAGCGACTAGCATATATAGTGGCTATCCTGTTCGCAAAAGAGAGCGAGAAGAGAAGGAAAAGCGCGAACGCATAACTAAAGAGGGCAACCTGCGGCAAGCATTACTCCAACACCGTGTCCACTTCCCGGACTCCGCCGAGAAGAGGCCATCACGGTAACACACTCAGTTGATTCATTTTAATTAAGTTAAGGTTCAAGTTATCTACAACCGAACATTAACAAATTCCCATCTGCCCATAACCGCGGGCACGGCTTTCGAAAGTTCAAATCCTTGCAGGGGAGTCCCAACTTAGCCCATGACAAGCTCTCACGGTCAACGAAGGAATAGACCTCCTCCCGAGACGTTCCGATCAGACGCGAACGCATAACTAAAGAGGGCAACCTGCGCAAGCATTACTCCAACACCGTGTCCACTTCCCGGACTCCGCCGAGAAGAGGCCATCACGGTAACACACTCAGTTGATTCATTTTAATTAAGTTAAGGTTCAAGTTATCTACAACCGGACATTAACAAATTCCCATCTGCCCATAACCGCGGGCACGGCTTTCGAAAGTTCAAATCCCTGCAGGGGAGTCCCAACTTAGCCCATGACAAGCTCTCACGGTCAACGAAGGAATATACCTCCTCCCGAGACGTTCCGATCAGACTCGGTATCTCGGTTCTTCAAGACACTTCGACAGTTAAAACAAATCCAGCAACACCGCCCGAATGTGCCCGACAAATCCGGCAGCTGACAGGATGGACCAACACTCAGAGGAGCACTGGCCGGGGGGGGGGGTTTAAATAAGATGACCCTCGGGCTCCGGAAACCCAAGGGAAAAAGAGGCTAGGTGGCAAATGGTAAAACCAAGGTTGGGCATTGCTGGAAAAGCTTTAATCAAGGCGAACTATCAAGGGGTTCCCATTATAACCCAACCGCGTAAGGAACGCAAAATCCGGGAACATAACACCGATATGACGGAAACTAGGGCGGCAAGAGTGGAACAAAACACTAGGCGAGAGGCCGAGCCTTCCACCCTTTACCAAGTATATAGATGCATTAAGATAACATGGCAATATAATGATATCCCAACAAGTAAATAAATGTTCCAACAAGGAACGGTCTCCAATCTTCACCTGCAACTAGCAACGCTATAAGAGGGGCTGAGCAAAGCGTAACATAGCCAATCAACGGTTTGCTAGGACATGGTGGGGTAGAGGGTTGACATGGCAATTTGGGAGGCTTGAAAGGAAATGGTAGGCATCGTAGCATTGGCATAGCAAAAGAGCGAGCAATCTAGCATAGCAAAGATAGTAGTGATTTCGAGGGTATGATCATCTTGCCTGCAAAGTTGTCAGAGTTGACTGGATCCTCGAAAGCAAACTCAACGGGCTCCTCGCTAGCGAACTCGTCTCCCGGCTCTACCCAAACAAGACAAACAAGCAACAAGGACACAATCAACCACGTGGCAAGCTCAAACGATATGATGCAAAGATGATATGCTATGCGGGATGTGAACATGGCAAGAACATAATCAGATCACAGACTTAGTGAAAACTGGAGCATGCTGAAACTTATATCAAGTAGGCATGTTTACGAACTCGATGCACTCACCACACAGAAAGTCATGACCATCTAAGCATACACCCATCAAGAATACACAAAATGCAAGCTAGACATGGCAATAACAATAGCATAGCATGCACGGATCAACTACAACATCATCGGCAAAATCGCTAACAAGTAGACAATCTGCCCAGATTCACGAAGTAGCAAAAGTAGAGCTCGATTGACTCAAGCTAGGGTGCTCCATGATTGCAAACAAAGACATTGATGGATCGAGCACTACAAGATTAACAAAACATCCTTACTAATCATCCTCAAAAGAGGCATGGATCACTAGGAAACAACATGAACATATGGCCATATGAGATAAACAGCTCAAGGACTTAGTGGAAATGCTAAGTCCCTGAAATCAGCATTACCAAGTGCCTCACTTTGCAAGCTTGTGCTAGTCACCACACACATCACAAAAATACATGGGTTGCACCTCTGGAAAGATGGCAAAACCCTTAACAAAACATATGTAGAGCTCATGGGCATATCATGCACACAATAATCATGGCAAAAATGACAAATATCTAAATAGAGCAGCAGATCTGACAATTATCTCAAGTAGCACTCTTCTAACAACATTTCGGGCATCAAGATGAACTCAAATGAAAATGATGCAATGGAATGAAATGATGTACTCTCTGAGACGAACATTTTGATATGCTATATGCCCAAAACGGAGCTACCGATGCAGAGTTATGGCACGATGAACATGAGCATTTGAATCTGAGAATTTCGGGGACTTAGAAGAATTTCAACCTCGCAAAAGTCAATCCGGGATGGAGAGAAGCGGGACGGCGCGGATCCGGGACAGAGGACGTCGTTTGGTTGGAGGGATGGGTGGATCTCGTCCACCCTCCTCGGATCCGACCGGAACGGAGCTCCGGCGAGCTCGAACGCCGGCGAGGAGGAGCTCCGGCGGCGGAGCTCGGCGAGCCCGGGCGGCGAGGCGCGGATCCGATGGCGGGGCGGGGAGGTGCAGGCGACGGCGGCGGAGCCACGCGGCGGAGGCGGCGGCGCAACTCCGGCGGAAGTCGAGGCGGCGGCGAAAGCGACTTCCGGAGACGGCGGGCGGCGCAACTCCGGCGCGAAGAGGCGGCGGGGAGGAAGAGGCACTCGGGCGGCGGCGCGGGATCTGGCCCGGAACGGCCCCGCGCGGGCCGGATCTGGGCCGGCGGGCGGCGCGGTGAAGTGGGGTGCGGGGCGGACATGTGTCAGGCGGCGATTGGCGGCGGGGATTTTTGTCCGGCGCGGATCCGGACACGTCCGGCGGCACGCAAGGAAGAGAACTAGGGTTTCGGGGAAGAGGAAACGGGAATTTCGGAGGGGTGTATTTATAGGCATAGAGGGAGCTAGGAGAGTCCAAATGAGGTGTGGTTTTCGGCCACGCGATTGTGATCGAACGCTCTAGATGATGGAGAAGGTTTTGGTGGGTTTTGGGCCAAATTGAAAGGGTGTTGGGCTGCAACACACACGAGGCCTTTTCGGTCCCTCGGTTAACCGTTGGAGCATCAAACGAAGTCGAAATGGTACGAAACTTGACAGGCGGTCTACCGGTAGTAAACCAAGGCCGCTTGGCAAGTCTCGGTCCAATCCGGAAATGTTTAATACCCACACACGAAAGAAAGGTAGAAATGACCACCGGAGGAGAACGAAGCGCCGGAATGCAAAACGGACAACGGGGAAAATGCTCGAATGCATGAGATAAACACGTATGCAAATGCAATGCACATGATGACATGATAAGAGATGCATGACAACGATAACAACACACGGAGACAAAAAACCGAACCCGAGAAAATAAAATAACTTAAGGCCGGAAACGGCAAGAGTTGGAATACATATTGGGAAAGTCATATCCGGGGTTACAACACTCCACCACTATGAAAGGATCTCATCCCGAGATCTAGGACTGAAAGAATGCCGGGTACTCAGAACGGAGGTGATCCTTGCGTTCCCAGGTAGCTTCACGGTCAGAATGGTGTGACCACTTGACTTTGAGGAATTTGATTGACTTGTTGCGAGTCTTGCGTTCAGTCTCTTCAAGAATAGCAACTGGGTGCTCACGATAGGAGAGATCTTCTTGGAGCTCAAGGTCCTCAAAGTTGACGGTACGGTCAGGAGTCTTGAAGCACTTTCGGAGCTGAGAGACATGGAACACATCATGGACATTTGCAAAGTTTGAAGTAAGCTCAAGTTGATAGGCGAGATCGCCTCTCTTGCTGACAATCTTGAAAGGTCCCACATATCTAGGGGCAAGCTTCCCTTTGATACCAAAGCGGCGAGTACCTTTCATAGGAGAGACGCGGAGGTAAACATGATCTCCGATCTCGAAAGCCCAAATTCACGGTGCTTTACTATCATAGTAGCTCTTCTGAGGATTGGGCTGCTTTTGAGGTTTATCTCGAATGACTTTGCACATCCTCTGCCTCTGTGATTAGTCATTTCCAAAAGCTTGACGTTCACCGGTTTCAGACCCAGTTGAGAGGGGTACAGGCACTTCCTGCCAATACAGAATTCAAATGGGCCTTGCCCGAACTTGCCTTGAAAACCTGTTGTTGTAGGAGAATTCAGGCATAAGGAGACAATCCTCCCACTTCATGCCGAAGGAGATCACGACAAGCCCTGAGCATATCTTCAAGAATCTGGTATGACACACGCTCGACTTTGACCGCTAGTTTGAGGGATGGAAAGTTGTGCTGACGGAATGTTGGGTGCCCATGGCCTTCTGAAAAGAATCCCAAAACTGGAGGTAAAGATTGCTGCCACGTCTGAAAGAGATCACTTGTGGAATACCGTGCAAGAGAGACAATTCGAGAGGTATAGAGTTCGCCAATTGAGCTGCCAGTGATCGACTCTTTGATAGGCAGAAGAGCCACTTTGGTGAGTTTGAGATGACACGAATATAGCATCATTGCCACGCTTGGACTTTGGAAAACCCAGTCACGAAATCCATTTCATGTGGTCAAACTTCCATTCTGGAATGGCAAGAAGGTTGGAGGAGACCAACTGGCTTTGGTGTTCTGCCTTCACTCTTCTGCAGACATCACACTCATTCACGAATTGAGCAATCTCGCGCTTCATTCGAGTCCACCAATAAGCCTGCTTGAGGTCCTGATATATCTTCGTGCTCCCAGGGTGGATGGAGAGGAGAGAATTGTGAGCCTCGTTCATGATCACTTTACGGAGGTCACCTTTGGGTACAACAATACGATCCTCGAAGAAGAGAGTATCCTTGTCATCAAGGCGGTAGCACTTGTACTTGGGTTGACTCTTGGCAATCCCAATCTTCACCTTTTTCACCATAGCATCAAGAAGCTGAGCTTGGCGAATCTGGTCTTCCAAGGTAGGAGAGACTTGAAGGTTGGCGAGGAAACCTTGAGGAACAACTTGCAGATTAAGTTTGCGGAAAGCTTCACAAAGCTCGGGTTGATAAGGCTTGAGAATCAGACTGTTGCAATAAGCCTTCCTGCTCAATGCGTCAGCAATCACATTGGCCTTGCCTGGAGTATACTCGATACTCGGATTATACTCTTGAATCATTTCGACCCATCGCATTTGCCTGAGGTTGAGATTAGGCTGAGTGAAGATGTACTTGAGCTCTTATGATCAGTGAAGATGTCCACTTTTCTTCCTAATAAGAGATGTCTCCAAGTCAAAAGAGCAGTCACAACTGCCGCCAACTCGAGATCATGAGTGGGGTAGTTCTTCTCATTGGGCTTTAATTGGCGAGAGGTATAAGCAACAACTTTCTTCTCTTGCATCAACACTGCGCCAAGACCTTGGAGAGAGGCATCACAAAAGACCTCATACAACTTGGATTCATCAGGACGAGAACAATATCATAGCATGCACGGATCAACTACAACATCATCGGCAAAATCGCTAACAAGTAGACAATCTCAGACTTCGTGAAATTAACACTTGTCTGGAATTTCAGATCAGGTAGCACACTTTGGAGCAACAAAACTATATGCTACAGGACCTGAACATGGCAAAGTAACGCATGGAATGGAGCTACTCAAAGAGCTTAACAAAAGTCCCTTAGTGACCTTGAGCCAAAAGGGATCAGAAAATACAATTGCAAGCATGTGAACATGGCAAAAACATAATCAAATCACAGACTTAGTGAAAACTGGAGCATGCTGAAACAGATATCAAGTAGGCATGTTTACGAGCTCGATGCACTCACCACAGAGCAAGTCATGACCATCTAAGCATAAACCCATCAAGAATACACAAAATGCAAGCTAGAACAATAGCATAGCATGCACGGATCAACTACAACATCATCGGCAAAATCGCTAACAAGTAGACAATCTGCCCAGATTAACGAAGTAGCAAAAGTAGAGCTCGATTGACTCAAGCTAGGGTGCTCCATAATTGTAAACAAAGACATGGATGGATAGAGAACTACAAGATTAACAAAACATCCTTATTGATCATCCTCAAAAGAGGCATGGATCACTAGGAAACAACATGAACATGTGGCCATATGAGATAAACAACTCAAGGACTTAGTGGAAATGCTAAGTCCCTGAAATCAGCATTAACAAATGCCTCACTTTGCAAGCTTGTGCTAGTCACCACACGCATCACAAAAATACATGGGTTGCACCTATGGAAAGATGGCAAAACCCTTAACAAAACATATGTAGAGCTCATGGGCATATCATGCACACAGTAATCATGGCAAAAATGACAAATATCTCAATGGAGCAGCAGATCTGACAATTATCTCAAGTAGCACTCTCCTAACAGCATTTTGGACATCAAGATAAACTCAAATGAAAATGATGCAATGGAATGAAATGATGTACTCTCTGAGGCAAACATTTTGATATGCTATATGCCCAAAATGGAGCTACGGATGCGGAGTTACGGCACGATGAACATGAGCATTTGAATCTGAGAATTTCGGGGACTTAGAAGAATTTCAACCTCGCAAAAGTCAATCCGGGATGGAGAGAAGCGGGACGGCGCGGATCCGGGACGGAGGACGTCGTTTGGTTGGAGGGATGGGTGGATCTCGTCCACCCTCCTCGCATCCGACCGGAACGGAGCTCTAGCGAGCTCGAACGCCGGCGAGGAGTAGCTCCGGTGGCGGAGCTCGGCAAGCCCGGGCGGCGAGGCGCGGATCTGATGGCGGCGCGGGGAGGCGCAGGCGACGGCGGCGGAGCCACGCGGCGGAGGCAGCGGCGCAACTCCGGCTGAAGCCGAGGCTGCGGCGAAGGCAACTTCCGGCGACGGCGGGCAGCGCAACTCTGGCGCGAAGAGGCGGCGGGGAGGAGGAGGCACTCAGGCGGCGGCGCGGGATCTGGCCCGGATCAGCCCTGCGCGGGCCGGATCTGGGCCGGCGGGCGGCGCGGTGAAGTGGGGTGCGGGGCGGACAGGTGTCAGGCGGCGATTGGCGGCGGGGATTTTTGCCCGGCGCGGATCCGGACACGTCCGGCGGCGCGCGAGGAAGAGAAATAGGGTTTCGGGGAAGAGGAAACGGGAATTTCGGAGGGGGTGTATTTATAGGCATAGAGGGAGCTAGGATTGTCCAAATGAGGTGCGGTTTTCGGCCACGCGATCGTGATCGAACGCTCTAGATGATGGAGAAGGTTTTGGTGGGTTTTGGGCCAAATTGAAAGGGTGTTGGGCTGCAACACACACGAGGCCTTTTCGGTCCCTCGGTTAACCGTTGGAGCATCAAACGAAGTCCAAATGGTACGAAACTTGACAGGCGGTCTACCGGTAGTAAACCAAGGCCGCTTGGCAAGTCTCGGTCCAATCCAGAAATGTTTAATCCCCACACATGAAAGAAAGGTAGAAATGACCACCGGAGGAGAACGAAGCACCGGAATGCAAAATGGACAACGGGGAAAATGCTCGAATGCATGAGATAAACACGTATGCAAATGCAATGCACATGATGACATGATAAGAGATGCATGACAACGATAAAAACACACGGAGACAAAAACCCGAACCCGAGAAAATAAAATAACTTAAGGCCGGAAACGGCAAGAGTTGGAATACATATTGGGAAAGTCATATCCGGGGTGTTACAGTGAGTAGGGATTGCCATGCAATGGATGTGCTAGAGCTATAAGTTTATGAAAGCTCAAAAAGAAACTAAGTGGGTGTGCATCCAACTTGCTTGCTCAGGAAGACCTAGGGCAATTTGAGGAAGCCCATTGTTGAAATATACAAGCCATGTTCTATAATGAAAAATTCTCACTAGTATATGGAAGTGACAACATAGGAGACTCTCTATCATGAAGATCATGGTGCTACTTTGAAGCACACAAGTGTGTAAAAAGGATAGTAACATTGCCCCTCCTCTCTTTTCTCTCATTTTTTGCTGGGCTTCTTTGGCCTCTTCTATTTTTTCTCACATGGGACAATGCTCTAATAATGATGATCATCACACTTTTATTTACTTACAACTCAAGAATTACAACTCGATACTTAGAACAAAATATGACTCTATATGAATGCCTCCGGTGGTGTACTGGGATGTGTAATGACTCAAGAGCGACATGTATAAAAAAAGATGAATGGTGGCTTTGCCACAAATACAATGTCAACTACATGATCATGCAAAGCAATATGACAATGATGAAGTGTGTGATAATAAACAGAACGGTGGAAGTTGCATGGCAATGTATCTCGGAATATGTATGGTAGGTATGGTGGCTATTTTGAGAAAGGTATATGGTGGGTGTAAGGTACCGGCGAAAGTTGTGCGGTACTAGAGAGGCTAGCAACGGTGGAAGGGTGAGAGTGCATATAATCCACGGACTCAACATTAGTCATAAAGAACCCACATACTTATTGCAGATATCTATTAGTCATTGAAACAAAGTACTATGCGCATGCTCCTAGGGGGATAGATTGGTAGGAAAAGACCATCGCTCCCACTCATAAGGAAGACAATGAATAAATACCACATGCTCCAACTTCATTACATAACGGTTCAGCATACATGCATGCTACGGGAATCATAAACTTTAACAAAAGTATTTCTACAATCCACAATTACTCACTAGCATGACTCTAATATCACCATCCTCATATCTCAGAACAATCATAGGAAATCAAACTTCTCCTAGTATTCAATGCACTTTATATGAAAGTTTTATTATATCCCTCTTGGATGCCTATCATATTAGGACTAAATTCATAACCAAAGAAAATTACCATGCTGTTTAAAGAGACTCTCAAAATAATATAATTGAAGCATGAGAGTTCAAAAATTTGTATAATATGAAGTCACCGCCGTGCTCTAAAAAGATATAAGTGAAGCCCTAGAGCAAAATTGCCTAGCTCAAAAGATATAAGTGAAGCACATAGAGTATTCTAATAAATCACGATTCATGCGTGCCCCTCTCAAAAGGTGTGTACAGCAAGGATGTTTGTGGAAAAATAAAAGGCAAATACACATATCATACAAGACGCTCCAAGCAAAACACATATCGTGTGGTGAATAAAAATATAGCCTCAAGTAAAGTTACCGATAGACGAAGACGAAAGAGGGGATGCCCTGGGGATGCCTTCCAGGGCATCCCCAAGCTTAGGCTCTTGGTTGTCCTTGAATATTACCTTGGGGTGGGCGTATCCAAGCTTAGGCTCTTGCCACTCCTTATTCCATAGTCCATCAAATCTTTACCCAAAACTTGAGATCCATTAGTATAAGAAAATAAATCACCACTTATGGGACTGTTGTGAACTAATTATTTATTTATATTGGTGTAATATATAATGTATTCCAACTTCTCCATGGTACATACCCCCGATACTACCCATAGATTCATCAAAATAAGCAAACAACACAAAGAAAACATAATCTATCAAAAATAGAACAGTCTGTAGCAATCTGTAACTCTTGAATACTTATGTAACTACCAAAATTCTAAAAAATTAGGACAACAAAGACAATTTGTATCTTAATCTTATTCAAAAAGAATCAGTATTTTATAACGCTTCTGTTAAAATTGAGAATTATTTTCCTGAGCGCAAAAGTTCCTGTTTTTTAGCAAGATCAAATCAACTATCACCGTAAGCCATCCCAAAGGTCTTACTTGGCACAAACACTAATTAAAATAAAAAAATACATCTAACCAGAGTCTAGGTGAATTATTTATTGGACAACAGGACCAAAAAAGCAAGAAAAAAAATAAAATTGGGTTCCCTCCCAACAAACGCTATTGTTTAACGGCCTTAGCTAGTCACGAAAACATAGATCTAGGTATTGTCATCTTTGGTATGCAATCCATAAGTAGCACTCATAATAGATTCATATGGCAACTTAATTTTATTTCTAGGAAAGTGTTCCATGCCCTTCCTGAATGGTAATTGAAATCTAATGTTTCCTTCTTCCGTATCAATAATTGCACTAATCGTTCTAAGGAAAGGTCTACCAAGAATAATAGGACATGTAGGATTGCAATCTATATCAAGAACAACGAAATCTACAGGCACATGATTCCTATTTGCAGCAATAAGAACATCATTAATCCTTCCCATAGGTTTCTTAATAGTGGAATCCACAAGATGCAAATTTAAAGAACAATCATCAAATTCACGGAAACCTAACACATCACATAAAGTTTTCGGAATCGTGGAAACGCTAGAACCCAAATCACACAAAGCATGGCACTCATAATCTTTAATCTTGATCTTAATAGTATGTTCCCACTCATCATAAAGTTTTGTAGGAATAGGAACTCCCAATTCAAGCTTTTCTTCAAAAGATTTCATCATAACATCAACGATATGTTTAGTAAAAGCTTTATTTTGATTATAAGCATGAGGAGAATTCAAAATGGATTGCAACAAGGAAATACAATATACTAAAGAACAATTATTATACTTAAATTCCTTGAAATCCGAAAGAGTGGGTTCATTGCTACTTAAATTTTGACCTCTCCAATCCCACTTTTATTAATTTTTGCATCAAGATATATAAACTCCTAATCATTGGGACACCTTCTAGCTAAAGTTGACTCATCTCTAGTCGCATCTTTATCAAGATTTATTTTAGAAAACAAAGATTCAATAGGAGTCACATCAATCACTTTAAGATCTTCATCATTATTTAAAGACTCCGGTTTAGCGGCCATCTTGTTTACTAAAGTATCTTGTTTATCAGAAATTTGGCCTACTAAATTTTAAAGATGATCAAACTGAGATTTCAAACCATAAAATTCCTTAGACATATCAACGAGCTCTTTATTCATACACTCCATAAAAATTTTCTGCTCCTTAAGCTCGTTTCTAAAGAAACTATAATGCTCAAATTGTAAAGGCATGAAGCTCCTAACATTATTTTCAATTTCTTCCAACCTCCTATAGTAAGGATCAACATTCTTTGGTTGGGCCATAAAGGTAGGAAAACACGCCAACACATGGGCAGGCAAACGAAAAGAAGAACGGAAGAAGGGCGAAGCAAAAGGGCAAATATTTCTGAAAATCATTTTAGAAGTGGGGGGGGGGAGGAAAACAGGAGGCAAATGGCGAGTAATGTAGTGCAAGAGATGAGGTTTATGATGGGTACTTGGTAGGCTTGATGCAGATCTTGACTTGTCGTAGATCTCCCCGGCAACGGCGCTAGAAATTTTTCCTGCTACTTCTTGAGCTCGAGTTGGTTTTTCCCTTGAAGAGGAAAGGGTGATGCAGCATATAGTAGAGATAAGTATTTCCCTCAGTTAAGAACCAAGGTATCAATCCAGTAGGAGAAGAACGCGCCAATCACCAATACCTGCACAAAAAATCAAACATTTGCACCCAACATGATAAAGGGGTTGTCAATCCCTTCACGGTCACTTGCAAAGGTGAGATCTGATAGAGATAAATAAAACTAAACAAAAGATAACTAAATATTTTTGGTTTTTTTAGGTATATAGATCTGAAAATAAAAGATTGCAAAATGGTAGATCAAAAACTAATGTGATGGAAAATAGACCCGGGGGCCATAGGTTTCACTAGAGGCTTCTCTCATGAAGGCAAATAATACAGTGGGCGAACAAATTACTGGCGAGCAATTGATAGAAAAGTGCAAAGTTATGACGATATCCAAGGCAATGATTATGTAATATTGGCATCATGCCCGTGTCAAGTAGATCGACTCCTGCCTGCATCTACTATTATAACTCCACACATCGTCCGACTCATGCCTGCATCTAGAGTATTATGTTCATAAAAATAGAGTAATGCCTTAAGTAAGATGACATGATGTAGAGGAATAAACTCAAGCAACATGATGTAAACCCCATCGTTTTATCCTCAATTGCAACAATACAATACGTGCCTCGCTACCCCTAATTTGTCACTAGGTGAGGACACCGCAAGATTGAACCCAAAGCTAAGCACTTCTCCCATTGCAAGAAAAACCAATCTAGTTGGGCCAAACCAAAACGATTGTTCGAAGAGAAATACAAAGATATGAAATCGTGCATATAAGAATTCAAAGAAGATTCAAATAATATTCATAGATAATCTGATCATAAATCCACAATTCATCGGATCTTGACAAACACACCACAAAAGAATATTACATCAGATAGATCTCCAAGAACATCGAGCAGAACATGGTATTGAGAGTCAAAGAGAGAGAAGAAGCCATCTGGCTACTAGCTATGGACCCGTATGTCTAAGGTAAACTACTGATGCTTCATCGGAAGGGCAATAGGGTTGATGTAAATGCCCTCCGTGATCGAATCCCCCTCCGATAGGATGCCGGAAAAGGCCCCAAGATGGGATCTCACGGGAACAGAAGGTTGCGGCGGTGGAGAAGTGTTTTCGTCGTTGCTTCTAGAGGTTTAGGAATATATGTGAATATATAGAAGGAAGAACTAGGTCAGGGGGGTCATCAGGGTCCCACAAGGTAGGGGGCACGCCCTCCACCCTTGCCGCCGCCTCGTGGCTCTTTTGACTTGCACTCCAAGTCTCCTGGGTGCATTTTGGTCCAAGAAAAATCATCGTGAAAGTTTTATTCTGTTTGGACTCCATTTGATATTCCTTTTCTGCGAACCTAAAAAATAAGGAAAACCAGAAACTGGCACTGGGCTCTAGGTTAATTGGTTTGACCCAAAAATAATATAAAATAGCATATTAATGCAAATAAAACATCCCAAACAGATAATATAATAGCATGGAACAATCAAAAAATATAGATACGTTGGAGACATATCATCTATCGATAGAATTAAGCCCATTATACATACCGGCCTATTAACGACCCATTATGGTCGGGCCCATAAATAGAAGATTCCAATTTTAGCCTTTTTATGACCCATATTGCGGTCCGTTATTGGTCCACACATAGTACGGCCCATGTTTGGCCAATCGATCATAACGCCCGTAGAAGGCCCATTTATTCTTCGGCATGTAGAAGGCCCATGGATCATATGGCCCATAGGAGGCCTATACTACTATAGCAGGTAGCAAGACCATGGTTACAATGGTCCGTATGTGGTCCATGGTTATTGTGGCCACTAACAAACCGCGAAAAAAGAATTACCGTGACTACAAGCAAACTAATAAACAAGACAATAAGGAAATAAATAAGCAAGCAACTTGCGCTAGGCTATTACAGCTATTACAGCTATTACAAATATTACATCCACTGGGCATCAAAGTTAGCCACTAGTGCAAATATAGTGAACAAAGCAGCATATTACATACACTAGGCGTCTAAATTGGCCAGCAGTGCAAATAAACACAGCAACAAAACAAATCCAGAACTGAAAGCACTTCACAAGATCTCAAGAAACGATATCCTGGGTACCCACCATGCTGGCAAGAAGCTTAGCAAGCTTATTAGCTTTCTCTTGTTTGGCGCTAAAATCCTCCAACACTTGTTGTTGCACCACAAAGTATGCATCTGAATTTTGCAGGGACTTCCTCAGTCCTTTGGCTTCTTGTCGTAGCACAACTGACTGATGGCTTTCAGCTTGTAGCTAAGATTCAAGAAGCCGAAGTGATTCAGGAATCGAGTTCGAAGAGCTTGTGATAGCGGTAGTGTCAAGTAACTCGAACACTACATCAAGGCAGGACTTTGGGGTTATCTCACTATCTACAAGATAATTTAATCAGCTTTCTTGTAGACCAACAGGGTTGTCTCACTATCTTGAACCTTATCTGCATTACTTTCTCTACCATTGCATAGTGGGGGTGCTCTTCTCCAATATTTTGTCGGCATTCTACAAGAGAAACAAGAAGACACATCACAAGTTTAGCATGCAGTATATGAAACTTTAAACCGGTTCAGTAGTAAGGTCAATAGGATAACAACATGAAACAAACATATATCTATGTACTATGGTCATTGTATTGTCTATATCATTCTAGTTTGTGTTGCCAAATCAAGATAGAGACACAATTCAAATCATATCCGTTTAAGACAAAGCAACATACACATAATATAAGTGTGGGAAATGATACGTCCATTTTGCATCATGCTTTTTATATTGATATTTATTGCATTATGGGCTGTTATTACACATTATATCACAATACTTATGCCTTTTCTGTCTTATTTTTGCAAGGTTTACATAAAGAGGGAGAATGTCGGCAGCTGGAATTCTGGACTGGAAAGGAGCAAATATTAGAGACCTATTCTGAACAACTCCAAAAGTCCCTAAACTTCACGGAGAGTATTTTTGGAATATATAAAAAATATTGGGCAAAAAAAGCACCAGAGGGGGGCCACCTGCCAGCCACAAGGGTGGAAGGCGTGCCCTACCCCCTGGGCACGCCCTCCGTCCTTGTGGGCCCCCTGACAGGCCCCCGTTCTGCTATATGGTGTGTTTTGACCTGGAAAAAATCAGAAGGAAGCTTTCAGGATGAAGCGCCACCGTCTCGAGGCGGAACCTGGGCAGAACCAATCTAGGGCTCCGGCGGAGCTGTTCTGCCGGGGAAACTTCCCTCCAGGAGGGGGAAATTGAAGCCATCGCCATCACCAACTATCCTCTCATCGAGAGGGGATGAATCTCCATCAACATATTCACCAGCATCATGTCCTCTCAAACCCTAGTTCATCTCTTGTATCCGATCTTTGTCTCAAAACCTCAGAATGGTACATGTGAGTTGCTAGTAGTTTTGATTACTCCTTGTAGTTGATGCTAGTTGGTTTATCCGGTGGAAGATTATATTTTCAGATCCCTAATGATAATTAATACTCCTCTGATCTTGATCATGAATATGCTTTGTGAGTAGTTATGTTTGTTCGTGAGGACATGGGAGAAGTCTTGTTATAAGTAATCATGTGAATTTTGTATTCGTTCGATATTTTGATGAGATGTATGTTGTCTTTCCTCTAGTGGTGTTATGTGAACGTCGACTAGATGACACTTCACCATGATTTTGGCCTAGGGAAATGCATTGGGAAGTAGTAAGTAGATGATAGGTTGCTAGAGTGACAGAAGCTTAAACCCTAGTTTATGCGTTGCTTCGTAAGGGGTTGATTTGGATCCATATGTCTCATGCTATGGTCAGGTTTACCTTAATACTTCTTTCGTAGTTGAGGATGATTGCGAGAGGGGTTAATCATAAGTGGGAGGCTTGTCCAAGGAAGGGAAGCGCCCAAGCACCAGTCCACCCACATATCAAATTATCAAAGTAACGAACCTGAATCATATGATCATGATGAAAACTAACTTGACAGTAGTTCCCATGTGTCCTCGGGAGCGCTTTGCTTTATATAAGAGTTCGTCTAGGCTTGTACTTTTCCACAAAAAGGATTGGGCCACCTTGCTGCACCTTAGTTACTTTTGTTACTTGTTACCCGTTATGAATTATCTTATCACACAACTATTTGTTACCTATAATGTCAGTGCTTGCAGAGAATACCTTGCTAAAAACCGCTTGTCATTTCCTTCTGCTCCTCGTTGGGTTCGACACTCTTACTTATCGAAAGGACTGCGATAGACCCCCTATACTTGTGGGTCATCAAGACTCTTTTCTGGCGCCGTTGCTGGGGAGTGAAGCACCTTTGGTAAGTAAACATTTATATAGTGTGCTGAAATTTACTGTTACTTGTTACTATGGAAAGTAATCCTTTGAGGGGCTTGTTCGGGGTATCTTCACCTCGACCGAAAGAGCAAAGATTTGCCCCTCAACCTACTACACCTACTGAAAAAAATTATTATGAAATTCCTTCGGGTATGATAGAGAAACTGCTAGCTAATCCTTATGCAGGAGATGGAACATTACACCCTGATATGCACCTAATCTATGTGGATGAAGTTTGTGGATTATTTAAGCTTGCAGGTATGCCCGAGGATGTTGTCAAGAAGAAGGTCTTCCCTTTATGTTTGAAGGGAAAGGCATTGACATGGTATAGGCTATGTGATGATATTGGATCATGGAACTACAACCGACTGAAATTGGAATTTCATCAAAAGTTTTATCTTATGCATCTGGTTCATCGTGATGGAATTATATATATAATTTTTGGCCTCGTGAAGGACAAAGTATCGCTCTAGCTTGGGGGATGCTTAATTCAATGTTATATTCATGCCCCAATCATGAGCTCTCAAGAGAAATTTTTATTCAAAATTTTTATGGTCGGCTTTCTCATAATGATCGATCCATGCTCGATACTTCTTATACTGGTTCTTTTATGAAGAAGGATATTGACTTCAATGGGATTTATTGGAAACAATTAAACGCAACTCTGAAGATTGGGAACTCGGCGAAGGTAATGAGTCAGGTATAAACCTGAAGGAAATATGCCCTAGAGGCAATAATAAAGTTGTTATTTATATTTCCCTATATCATGGTAAATGTTTATTATTCATGCTAGAATTGTATTAACTGGAAACTTGGTACATGTGTGGATACATAGACAAAACACGGTGTCCCTAGTAAGCCTCTACTAGACTAGCTCATTAATCAAAGATGGTTCAATTTCCTAAAGGTAGACATGTGTTATCATTTGATGAACGGGATCACATCATTAGGAGAATGATGTGATGGACAAGATCCATCCGTTAGCTTAGCATTATGATCATTTAGTTTCATTGCTATTGCTTTCTTCATGACTTATACATGTTCCTATGACTATGAGATTATGCAACTCCCGAATACCGAAGGAACACCTTGTGTGCTATCAAATGCCACAATGTAACTGGGTGATTATAAAGATGCTCTACAGGTGTCTCTGATGGTGTTTGTTGAGTTGGCATAGATCGAAATTAGGATTTGTCACTCCGTCTATCGGAGAGGTATCTATGGGCCCTCTCAGTAATGCACATCACTATAAGCCTTGCAAGCAATGTGACTAATGAGTTAGTTACGAGATTATGCATTACGGAACGAGTAAAGAGACTTGCCGGTAACGATATTGAACTAGGTATGTGGATACCAATGATCGAATCTCGGGCAAGTAACATATTGATGACAAAGGGAATGACGTATGTTGTTATGCGGTTTGACCGATAAAGATCTTTGTAGAATATGCAGGAGCCAATATGAGCATCCAGGTTCTTCTATTGGTTATTGACCGGAGATGTGTCTCAGTCATGTCTACATAGTTCTCGAACCCGTAAGGTCCGCACGCTTAAAGTTCGATGATGATTTGTATTATGAGTTATGTGATTTGATGAACGAAGTTTGTTCGGAGTCCTGGATGAGATCACGAACCTGACGAGGTGTGTCGAAATAGTCTAGAGGTAAAGATTCATATGTAGGACGATAGTATTTGGACACCAGAAGTGTTTCCGGGGTACCGGGTACGTATCGGGTCACCGGAAAGGGGTTCCGGGCACCCCCGGCCAAGATATGGGCCTTATTGGGCCTAGGGCGGGACAGACCAGCCCCTAGTGGGATGGTGTGCCCCATACATGGCCTAATAGGGGGGAGAAAGGAAATGGAGAGGAGAGAAAGCAAATGGGGCAATTCAGCCTCCCCTTTCCTTCTCTCCCCCTCCTCTTTCCTTCTCCCTCCAGAAAACATGGAAAGGGGGGAGATGAATAGGATTAGGCCCCAAGTAGGATTCCTCCTACTTGGGCATGCCTCCTGCTGCTCCCTCCCCCTCCCACCTATATATATATATATGCAAAGCCCTGGACTGGTAACTTCATCATCATCATCGCCACGCCGTCGTGCTGACAGAACTCTCCCTTGTCCTCAACTAGATCAAGAGCTCAAGGGACGTCATCGAGCTGAATGTGTGCTAAACACGGAGGTGCCGTACGTTCGGTGCTAGGATCGGTTGAATCGCGAAGATGTTTGACTACATCAACCGTGTTACTAAACGCTTCCGCTTTCGGTCTACGTGGGTACGTGGACACACTCTCCCCTCTCTTTGCTATGCATCTCCTAGATAGATCTTGCGTGATCATAGGAATTTTTGAAATACTGCGTTCCCCAACAGTGGTATAAGAGCCAGGTCTATGTGTATATCTTATATGCACGAGTAGAAGACAAAGAGTTGTGGGCGATAATAGTCATAATGCTTACCGCCAATGTCTTACTTTGATTCACTGGTATTGTTGGATGAAGCGGCCTGGACTGACATTACATGACCGCGTTTATGAGACTGGTTCTACCGACATGCTTCACACACAGGTGGTTGGCGGGTGTTTGTTTCTCCAACTTTAGTTGAATCAAGTTTGACTACGGCCGGTCCTTATTGAAGGTTAAAACAACACACTTGATGAAAAATCGTTGTGGTTTTGATGCGTAGGTAAGAACGGTTCTTGCTAGAAGCCCGTAGCAGCCACGTAAAACCTGCAACAACAAAGTAGAGGACGTCTAACTTGTTTTTGCAGGCCATGTTGTGATGTGATATGGTTAAGACATGATAAGATATAAATTGTTGTATGATATGATCATGTTTTGTAAAAGTTATTGGCAACTAGCAGGAGCCTTATGGTTGTCTCTTTATTGCATAACATGCATGCACCATATAATTGTTTTACTTTGTCGCTATGCGATAGCAATAGTTGGCGAGACGACCATGTGATGACATGTTGATAGAGATCAAGATGATGGAGAACATAGTGTCATGCCGGTGACGATGGAGATCATGACGGTACTTTGAAGATGGAGATCAAAGGCACAAGATGATAATGGCCATATCATGTCACATATTTTGATTGCATGTGATTTTTTTATTTTATGCATCTTATTTTGCTTAGTATGACGGCAGCATTATGAGATGATCCCTTACTAAAATTTCAAGGTATAAGTGTTCTCCCTGAGTATGCACTGTTGCGATAGTTCGTCGTGCCGAGACACCACGTGATGATCGGGTGTGATAAGCTCTATGTTCACATACAACGGGTGCAAGCCAGTTTTGCACGTGCAGAATACTCGGGTTAAACTTGATGAGCCTAGCATATGCAGATATGGCCTTAGAACACTGAGACCGAAAGGTCGAACGTGAATTATATAGTAGATATGATCAACATAGAGATGTTCACCATTGAAAACTACTCCATCTCACGTGATGATCAGACATGGTTTAGTTAATATGGATCACATTATCATTTAGATGACTAAAGAGATGTCTATCTAAGTGGGAGTTCTTAAGTAATATGACTAATTGAAATTTAATTTATCATGAACTTAGTCCTGATAATATTTGCTAATTATGTTGCAGATAAATAGCTCGTGTTATAGCTCCCCGTTTATTTTTGATACGTTCCTAGAGAAAAATAAGTTGAAAGATGATAGTAGTAATGATGCGGAGTGGATCCGTGATCTGAGGATTATCCTCATTGTTGCACAGAAGAATTATGTCCTTGGTACATCGCTAGGTGACAGACCTTTTGCAGGAGCAGATGCAGACGTTATGAACATTTGGCAAGCTTGGTATGATGAGTACTTGATAGTTTAGTGCGCCATGCTTTATGGCTTAGAACTAGGACTTCAAAAATGTTTCGAACGCCACGGAGCATATAAGATGTTCCAAGGGCTGAAATTGGTATTTCAGACTCATGCCCAAGTCGAGAGGTATGAGACCTCTGGCAAGTACTTTGCCTATAGGATTGACGAGAATAGCTCAACCAGTGAGCATGTGCTCAGAATGTCTGAGTACTACAATCGGGTGAATCATGTGGGAGTTAATCTTCCAGATAAGATAATGATTGGCAGAGTTCTCTAGTCACTATCACCAAGTTACTGGAACTTCGTGATGAACTATAATATGCAAGGGATGGAAAAGACAATTCCCGAACTCTTCGCAATGCTAAAGGTTGCAGAGTAGAAATCAAAAAGGAGCATTAAGTGTTGGTGGTTAACAAGACAACTAGTTTCAAGAAAAATGGCAAAGGTAAGAAGGGTAACTTCTAGAAGAATAGCAAGCAAGTTTCTACTCCCGGGAAGAAGCCCAAGTCTGGTCCTAGGCCTGAAACTAAGTGCTTCTACTGGAAAGGGACTGGTCACTAGAAGCGGAACTGCCCCAAGTATTTGGCGGATAAGAAGGATGGCAAAGTGAACAAAGGTATATTTGATATGCATGTTATTGATGTGTATTTTACTAGCGTTCATAGTAACCCCATGGTATTTGATAATGGTTCAGTTGCTAAGATTAGTAACTCGAAACAGGATTTACAGAATGAACACAGACTAGTAAAGGGCGAGGTGACAATGTGTGTCGGAAGTGATTCCAATGTTGATAAGATCACCATCACACACTCCATCTACCTTCAGGATTAGTGTTGGACCTAAATAAATGTTATTTGGTGTTTGCATTGAGCATCAATATGATTGGATCATGTTTATTGCAATACAGTTATTCATTTAAGTTAGAGAATAATTGTTGTTCTGTTTACATGAATAAAACCTTCTATGGTCATACACCCAATGTAAATGGTTTATTGAATATCGATCGTAGTGATACACATATTCATAACATTGATGCCAAAAGATGAAAGTTGATAATGATAGTGCAACATATCTGTGGCACTGCCGTTTAGGTCATATTGGTGTAAATCGCATGAAAAAACTCCATGCGGATGTACTTTTGGAATCACTTGATGCTTGCGAACCATGCCTCATGTGCAAGATGAATAAGACTCTGTTCTCTGGAACAATGGAGCGAGCCACTGACTTATTGGAAATAATACATACCGATGTATGCGGTCCGATGAGTGTTGAGGCTCGTGGGGTATCGTTATTTTCTAACCTTCACAGTTGATTTGAGCAGATATAGGTATATCTACTTAAAGAAACACAAGTCTGAATCATTTTGAAAAGTTCAAAGAATTTCACAGTGAAGTTGAGAATCATCGTAACAAGAAAATAAAGTTTCTATGATCTGATCGCGGAGGCGAATATTTGAGTTACGAGTTTGGCCTTCATTTAAAACAATGTGGTATAGTTTCACAACTCACGCCACCTGGAACACCACAACGTAATGGTGTGTCCGGACGTCGTAACCATACTTTATTAGATATGGTGCGATCTATGATGTCTCTTACCAATTTACCATTATCGTTTTGGGGTTATGCATTAGAGACAGCTGCATTCACGTTACATAGGGCACCATCTAAATCCGTTGAGATGACAGTGTGTGAACTATGGTTTGGCAAGAAACCAAAGTTGTCATTTCTTAAAGTTTGGGGTTGCGATGCTTATGTGAAAAAGTTTCAAACTGATAAGCTTGAACCCAAACCGGAGAAGTGCGTCTTCATAGGATACCCAAAAGAAACTATTGGGTACACCTTCTATCAAAGATCCGAAGGCAAGATATTTATCACTTAAGATGGATCCTTTCTAGAGAAGGAGTTTCTCTCGAAAGAAGTGAGTGGGAGGAAAGTAGAACTTGGTGAGGTAATTGTACCTTCTCCCGAATTGGAAAATAGTTCATCGTAGAAATCAGTTCCAGTGATTCCTACACCAATTAGTGAGGAAGCTAATGATGATGATCATGAAACTTTAGATCAAGTTACTACTGAACCCCGTAGGTCAACCAGAGTACGGTTCGCACTAGAGTGGTAAGGTAATCCTATTCTGGAAGTCATGTTACTAGACCATGACGAACCTACGAACTATGAGGAAGCGATGATGAGCCTAGATTCCACGAAATGGCTTGAGGCCATGAAATCTGAGATGGGATCCATGTATGAGAACAAAGTATGGACTTTGATTGACTTGCCCGATGATCGGCGAGACATTGAGAATAAATGGATCTTCAAGAGGAAGACGGACGCTGATTGTAGTGTTACTATCTACAAAGCTCGAATTGTTGCAAAAAGGTTTTTGACAAGTTCAAGGTGTTGACTACGATGAGATTTTCTCACTCGTATCGATGCTTAAAGTCTGTCCGAATCATGTTAGCAATTGCCGTTTTTTATGAAATCTGGCAAATGGATGTCAAAATTGTATTCCTTAATGGATTTATTAAAGAAGAGTTGTATATGATGCAACCAGAAGGTTTTCTCAATCCTAAAGGTGCTAACAAAGTGTGCAAGCTCCAGCAATCCATCTATGGACTGGTGCAAGCATCTCGGAGTTGGAATATACGCTTTGATGAGTTGATCAAAGCATATAGTTTTATACAGACTTGTGGTGAAGCTTGTATTTACAAGAAAGTGAGTGGGAGCACTACAACCTTTCTGATAGGTATATGTGAATGACATACTGTTGATCGGAAATGATGTAGAATTTTCTGGAAAGCATAAAGGAGTGTCTAAAAGGAGTTTTTCAAAGAAATACCTCGGTGTAGATACTTACATATTCGGCATCAAGATCTATAAAGATAGATCAAGACACTTGATAAGACTTTCGATGAGTACATACCTTGATAAGATTTTGAAGGAGTTCAAAATGGATCAATCAAAGAAGGAGTTCTTGCCTAAGTTGTAAGGTATGAATTTGAGTAAGACTCAAAACCTGACCACGGCAGAAGATAGAGAGAGAATGAAAGTCATTCCCTATGCCTCAGCCATAGGTTCTATAAATTATGCCATGCTGTATACCAGACCTATTGTGTACTTTGCCATGAGTTTGGCAAAGGGGGTACAATAGTGATCCAAGAGTAGATCACTGGACAGTGGTAAAAATTATCCTTAGAGGACTAAGGAAATATTTCTCGGTTGTGGAGGTGATAAAGAGTTCATTGTAAAGAGTTACGTCGATGCAAGCTTTAACACTGATCTGGATGACTCTGAGTCTCAATCTGGATTACATATTAAAACTGGGAGCAATTAGCTAGAGTAGCTCCATGCAGAGCATTGTAGACATAGAAATTTGCAAAAATACATACGGATCTGAATGTGGCAGACCCGTTGACTAAACTTCTCTCATAAGCAAAACATGATCACACCTTAGTACTCTTTGGGTGTTAATCACATGGCAATGTGAACTAGATTATTGACTCTAGTAAACCCTTTGGGTGTTGGTCACGTGGTGATGTGAACTATTGGTGTTAAATCACATGGCGATGTGAACTAGATTATTGACTCTAGTGCAAGTGGGAGACTGAAGGAAATATGCCCTAGAGGCAATAATAAAGTTGTTATTTATATTTCCTTATATCATGATAAATGTTTATTATTCATGCTAGAATTGTATTAACCGGAAACTTGATGCATGTGTGGATTAGTGGATACTTAGACAAAACACATTGTCCCTAGTAAGCCTCTACTAGACTGGCTTGTTAATCAAAGATGGTTCAGTTTCCTAACCGTAGACATGTGTTGTCATTTGATGAATGGGATCACATCATTAGGAGAATGATGTGATGGACAAGATCCATCCGTTAGCTTAGCATTATGATGGACATGTGTGAATACATAGACAAATAGAGTGTCACTAGTATGCCTCTACTTGACTAGCTCATTGATCAAACATGGTTATGTTTCCTAACCATAGACATGTGTTGTCATTTGATGAACGGGATCAAATCATTAGTAGAATGATGTGATGGAAGGGACCCAATCGTTAGCTTGGCATTATGATTGTTAGTTTTATTGCTATTGCTTACTTCATGACTTATACATGTTCCTCTAACTATGAGATTATGCAACTCCCGAATTTCGGAGGAACACCTTGTGTGCTATCAAACGTCACAACGTAACTGGGTGATTATAAAGATGCTCTATAGGTGTCTTTGATGGTGTTTGTTGAGTTGGAATAGATCGAGATTTGGATTTGTCAATCCATGTATCGGAGAGGTATCTCTGGGCCCTCTTGATAATGCACATCACTATAAGCCTTGCAAGCAATGTGACTAATGAGTTAGTTACGGGATGATGCATTACAGAATGAGTAAAGAGACTTGCCGGTAACGAGACTGAACTAGGTATGTGGATACCGATGATCGAATCTCGAGCAAGTAACATACCAATGAGAAAGGGAATGACGTATGTTGTTATGCGGTTTGACCGATAAAGATCTTCATGGAATATGTAGGAGCCAATATGAGCATCCAGGTTCCACTATTGGTTATTAATCGGAGATGTGTCTCGGTCATGTATACATAGTTCTCGAACCCGTAGCGTCTGCACGCTTAATGTTCGATGATGATTTGTATTATGAGTTATGTGATTTGATGACCAAAGTTTGTTCAGAGTACCGGATGAGATCACGGACATGACGAGGAATCTTGAAATGGTCGAGAGGTAAAGATTCATATATAGTGTTTCGGGGGTACCGGGTACGTATCGGGTCACTGGAAAGGGGTTCCGGGTACCCCCGCCCAAGATATGGGCCTTATTGGGACTAGGGTGGGACAGACCAGCCCCTAGCGGGCTGGTGCGCCCCATACATAGCCGAATAGGGGCGGAGAAAGGAAAGGGAGAGGAGAGAAAGGAAAGAGGGCAATTCGGCCTCCCCTTTCCTTCTCTCCCCCTCCTCTTTCCTTCTCCCTCCGGAAAACATGGAAAGGGGGATGCCGAACAATATTAGGCCCCAAGTAGGATTCCTCCTACTTGGGGCACGCCTCCTGCTACTCCCTCCCCCTCCCACCTATATATATATGTGGGGGGGGCACCGCTAGAACACACAACAAGTCTTCTCTTAGCCGTGTGCGGTGCCCCCTCCATAGTTACACACCTCGGTCATATTGTCGTAGTGCTTAGGCGAAGCCCTGCGCCGGTAACTTCATCATCACAGTTGCCACGCCGTCATGCTGACGGAACTCTCCCTCGTCCTCAACTGGATCAAGAGCTCGAGGGACGTCATCAAGCCGACCGTGTGCTGAACACGGAGGTGCCATACGTTCGGTGCTAGGATCGGTTAAATCGCGAAGATGTTCGACTACATCAACCGCGTTACTAAATGCTTCCGCTTTCGGTCTACAAGGGTATGTGGAAACACTCTACCCTCTCGTTGCTATGCATCTCCTAGATAGATCTTGCATGATCATAGGAAATTTTTGAAATATTGCGTTCCCCAACAAAACCTTATGTTTGATTGTGTTAAATCTTTTATGGATACCGATGCTTTTCGTGATTTTAGCAGTAAATATGGACTTGACTCTGAGATAGTAGCTTCTTTCTGTGAATCATTTGATACTCATGTTAATCTCCCTAAGGAGAAGTGGTTTAAATATCATCCTCCCATTGAAGTGAAAGTAGTAGAACCTATTAAAATTGAAGAAGAAACTATTACTCATAATGTTGGTCCTATTGTTCCTACTGCTTATATTGAGAAACCACACTGGTATATACAGGTGCTATACAAATGGTTTTTAACCCCTTTCCACGATGGCATTTGGAACCGTCGCCAAGTGAGTGTGGGCGATCCTTCCCACACGACCCAAAAACCGTCGGGGATAGGCCCTCCTGGGACACATGGTTGGGGCAAAATAATTTCGTGTGCGATTGGGCGAGGCATCGAAACCCAATCATTTCCGTTAGTATGTACATCCCACATGGTGAATCCCAGAAAAACATTTCCGTTTGTATGTATATCACACATAGTCAATCCAAGGAATACATTTCTGTTCTTATGTACATCCCACACAGTCAATCTAGGGAAAACGTTTCCGTTCATATGTATATCACACACAGTCAATCCAAGGAATACATTTCCGTTCTTATTTACAACCCACACAGTCAATCCAGGGAAAACGTTTCCGTTCATATGTACATCCCACACAGTTTTATGTGTAGGCTCGTGTATGAAAGGTGTAACTATGACACACGCTCTGCCTTGGTTAACTATTTGCTTTTATCAACTACATCACACACGATTTGATGAAGAAAATTGTGTGGCATTGGGCTATCCATCACAAGCGCTTTTACTGCTAGAACTGTTTGCAAAGTTCCATGACACATTTAATAGGTTTATTAGTTTACAATTAATGATTCTAGTATTACACAAATTCACATTTCATATAGAACAACTATTTTCCAATTTCATATCAGGCACATAAATATATAATAACATCACAGTATGATAGCTACATGAAAACAACACAGTACAACATATAGCTAGTTCAACTTCATAAGAACAATATTAGAACAATATATTCATTTCCCTAATCAAGATCATCCAAGCTCGTCTTATCCACCTCTGCTTTCAGTTTAGTAAGAACCTGTTTTGCACTGGCCAACTGGGAAAGTGCTTCCTCCTTCGCCAACACCATCTTAGCAAAGTATGATTTAAAAATCTAAGCTCATTCCCTACATTCCTCTTTTTACCCCGCATCTTCAAATATTCTTCAACGTTGACAACACTTTATCTAAGCCTACATCTGTTCTCTTCCTCATATATGCTCCAGAGCTTTGATAGACACATCTTCAAAGACTGTGGCCACTCTTGATCAACCCACTCCAAGTAAGAACACTTCCGTTCATCCTATAATATTTAAAACTAGATCAGTAACAATTGTAGGGGAAGTGGGTTTATAGCAACATAGAAAATCACCAATGCTTATTTTGAAAAACTGAAGAAACATGTTAATTATGACATATCTTCTCAAAAAGATCAATGTGCAAATGAATTAATTGCTACTGAGACAACAACCTAATTCTAAAACATCAGAAGCTAAAATTAACTACAAAACACTACAAGTTCTTACTCATATACACTAAATAACAAATTGAACATTTTATGAGGAAGGTAAATATAACTGCAATAGCATAGGAACAATGTTTGGATGACAGCAAATTGATACTAATAGGTGTGTACATGCACAAAATTAGTAACATGTATGGAAAAACTGGTGTAAAGACAACTGTTGCTACATCTCGCACCGGTGCCCTACACTGGTGAGCCGATGCAATGGAAAAAAATCAGGGACCCGGACTCCAGAGCACCTGGTTGCTCCGATGCCTAGTTCCTTCATGCCATAAAGATTTAGTATTTTACTCCTTGGCTGCTCGGATGTGTGGACCAAAGTTGGCTGCACAAACTGCTAAAGTGGTGCCAAATAATTTTCTAATGGCACCGCTGATGAGATGGCAACAATTTTAGATACTAGGTACAAACTGTGACACTGTCTTAGGATGCGTTTGGTTGAAGGTGTGGTATGAATGGGTTGGACCGTGATAGTGTCTGAATCTCATCTAACAAATGATTTGTAACAACGAAAGAGGGTCTAACCTTCTCTGCACATGACAGAAACTTCCTCCCACTATCCACAGATTCAAATGCAAGTAGCTTCACGCATGGAGATTGATGGTGACAACGAGCAGATAGATCATCAGCCACCCGCTCCATTCGTTGCCACTGATGGTACTAGGGAGCTATAAGAGGAAGAAATGACTCAAATCGATCGTCAGGTAAAAATCCTTCATTCCAAGTCAAAGATCAAGAGAGAGAAGAGAGGCATACCTGGGTGGTGAAGGAGTCGTCGCCAGAGGAGGAAGCACTGGAGAGGTCTTTGAAGAAGACCATGGCGACCCCGGCGGTTGGATGCGAGACGGCAAGAGCGAGGAAGAAAGCGAGGAAGCGGCTATAGCTTAGGAAGGAAGGAAGGAAGGAGGAAACAGGGGAAATATGACTTGTGGTCAGGGAGAAAAGGGGTGGGGAAGGGGGGAGGGGGCGGGGGTAGATATTTTGGCGGTAGGCCAAAATTTTGGAAATGTGGAGGGAAACTTTGCGCGCGGTGCCGCCGGACCATTCACTTTGAATGATTCTGTGCATCGCAAACGATTCTTCTGCTTTACACGCATTGATGAGTTTATAATTCAAATTTTGGTGGAAATTTCCCCGGGTACGTCATTGCATAATTTAACATCGCTTGCTAATTTGGGAACACAAAAGAGCGTACAGCAGACATACCACACTTACTGAATTGACAAAGTAATTAAACAGAGGCAGCTCACCTAAACATTGCTCTAACAAAAGACCAGCATTAAAAACAAAGCCTAAGTACGCATAATTTTAACAAATCCGACGCCGCTTTGACCTATGCATCGCCGGTGTTAGATGAGACGTCGATGACTTGTCCTGGCGACATGCTGCCATTGGTGGACTCCGTGTCCCCCTGTTGAAGTCGACCGGGTCGTCGTCCTCATCCTCGTCCTTGGTGCCTCCCTCAAGGTTGTAGTACTCGTAGTAGTGCCTGCGCCAGAGCTTGCGTTGGTACTCCACCGCTGATTCCTCGACGGATAGACTCTTCTCTACCTCGACCTCGGCCACACGCAACTCCTCCTCCCGACGCTCCTCGATCACCGCGCCTCCTGCATCTCTAGCCCCCGCTCTGTGACCTCATGAGGAAGCAGGTGCTCCATGGCCACCGCCGCCTTTTCGGATGTGGGTTGCATGCTGGATTCCGAGGTGGCCTGGAATACCTTCGCGTGTGCATCCTTGATCTTGGCGTGGATGGCCTCGACCCGGGCCAGGGCGACATCGTCGGCATGCATGGCAGCTCGAGTGCTCTCGGCAGAAGCGGCTGCGCTCAATGCAGATGCGATGGCACTCTCTGCGTAGGCGGCAGCACTCTCGGCGCAGGCGGCGACGCTCGGGGTGACACGGCCATTGTACGAGCCTTCACGAAGCGTTTCCACGGCATCATATTTGCAAGAAGGGGTGCGGGAATGGGGACCGGGATTCATGGATTTGGGGGTTGCCGACACTGGAGCAGACGAACCAGCGAGGCTTAAGGAGGAAGACTGAAATAGACCTAGATATTTTCACCGCAAATGGTTCGTACAAAACAACTACATGTGATGTTGTAGATATTTTTTATTAGCTGTGAAAGACGAATTTAGAGTAAAGTGGCAACGGATGGTGTTTTAAATGTACGAGAAAATTTGTAGTACTAATACAACTGTCATTTCAAATTTTGGAAAATTTCAGGGGTCATTTGACCTTTTAAGACATTTAAGTGATTTTCTAGCCATTTAATGACCATAATTGAAATTTGAACTACATGTACATGCAATAGCTAACCATAACGGTTTGAAAAATCATATTTTGTGTACTTGTGTGCAATTTAATTCCATGTGCAGTAAATTGGAAGGAATTTTCAAATATATTGGTCTAATGGCAATGACACAATTAAGCATGGAGTGCCATGGCATTTAAATTCCAAAAAAATTAAAAAAAATATTAGAAACACATGAAACCTTGGTTGATCTAATGTCATGCCACCAAGATGATGTTGTAAAAATTTGGCATGTGTGACGAAAGTTTGGACACACACACCTCACAAACCGGAGCAACTCACTAGAAGGCTCATGGTTTCAAGAGGGAACAATGTATGTTTGATGACGAACGAGAGATAGCTTCCTCTTACGGGCTTCAAATTTTTTCTACGTGTAATGTGCACTAATATAACTGTCATGTGAAAATTCAGAAAATTTCAAGGGTCATTTGACCTTTTGAAGAAATTTAAGTTATTTTGTAGCCATTTAATGACCGTAATTCAATTTTGAACTACATCTACATGCAACGGCTAACCATAATGGTTTAAAAAAAATCATATTTGTGTACTTATGTGCAAGTTAATTCCATGCGCAGTAAATTAGAAGGAATTTTCAAACATATTGGTCTCACGACATGCACACATGCATATGTATGCATGGAGTGCCATGGCATTTTAAGTCCAAAAAAATGATCAGAAAAACATGCAACCTTGCTTGATGTAATGTCATGCCACCAAGATGGTGTGGTAGAAAAATTGGCATGTTTGATGAAAGTTTAGACACACACCCCTCACAAACCAGAGCAACTCACTAGAAGGCTCGTGGTTCCGAGAGGGAACAATGCATGTTTGATGACAAACGGGAGATAGCTTCCTTTTACGGCCTTCAATTTTTTTTCTACATTTAACATGTAGTAATACAACTATCATGTGAAAATTAGCAAAATTTCAGGGGTCATTTGACCTTTTAAAGACATTTAAGTGATTTTCTAGCCATTTAATGACCGTAATTCAAATTTTAACTACATCTACATGCAACGGCTAACCATAACAGTTTGAAAAATAATATTTGTGTACTTGTGTGCGAGTTAATTCCAGGTGTAGTAAATTAGAAGGAATTTTCAAACATATTGGTCTGACGACATGGACACATGCATGGAGTGCCATGGCATTTTAATTCCAAAAAATTAAAAAATGATCAGAAAAACATGAAACTTTGCTTGATGTAATGTCATCCACCAAGATGATGTGGTAAAAAAATTGGCTAGTTTAACGAAAGTTTGGACACCCCCCCTCACAAAACGGAGCAACTCACTAGAAGGCTCGTGGTTTCGAGAGGGAACAATGCATGTTTGATGGCAAACAGGAGATAGCTTCCTCTTACGGCCTTCAAATTTGTTTCTACATTTAACGTGCACTAATACAACTGTCATGTGAAAAATTGGAAAATTCTAGGGGTCATTTGACCTTTTAAAGACATTTAAGGGATTTTCTAGCCATTTAGTGACCGTAAATAAAATTTGAACTACATCTACATGCAATGGCTAACCATAACGGTTTGAAAAATCATATTTGTGTACTTGTATGCGAGTTAATTCCATGTGTAGTAAATTAGAAGAATTTTCAAACATATTGGTCTCACGGCATGGACAGATGCATGGAGTGCCATGGCATTTTAATTCCAAAAAAAATAAAGAATGATCAGAAAAACATGAAACCTTGCTTGATGTAATGTCATGCCACCAAGATGATATGGTAGAAAAAATGGCATGTTTGACGGAAGTTTGGACACACCCCTCACAAACCGGAGCAACTCACTAGAAGGCTCATGGTTCCGAGAGGGAACAATGCATGTTTGATGACGAACGGGAGATAACTTCCTCTTACAGCCTTCAATTTTTTTCTAGATCTAACGTGCACTAATACAACTGTCATGTGAAAATTTGGAAAATTTCAGGGGTCATTTGACCTTTTAAAGACATTTAAGTGATTTTCTAGCCATTTTATGACCGCAATACAAATTTGAACTACATCTACATACAACGACTAACCATAAAGGTTTGAAAAATCATATTTGTGTACTTGTGTGTGAGTTAATTCCATGTGCAGTAAATTAGAAGGAACTTTCAAACATATTGGTCTCACGGCATGGACACATGCATGGAGTGCCATGGCATTTTGATTCCAAAAAATTAAAAACTAATAAGAAAAGCATGAAACCTTGCTTGATGTAATGTCATGCCACCAAGATGATGTGGTAAAAAAATTGGCTTGTTTGACGAAAGTTTGAACACCCCCTCACAAACCGGAGCAACTCACTAGAAGGCGTGTGGTTCCGAGAGGGAACAATGCATGTTTGATGACGAACGGGAGACAACTTCCTCTTACGGCCTTCAAATGTTTTTCTACATTTAACTTGCAGTAATACAACTATCATGTGAAAATTTGGAAAATTCCAGGGGTCATTTGACCTTTTAAAGACATTTAAGTGATTTTATAGCCATTTAATGACCAGAATTCAAATTTGAACTACATCTACATGCAACGGCTAACCATAACGGTTTGTAAAATCATATTTGTGTACTTGTGTGCAAGTTAATTCCATGTGCAGTAAATTAGAAGGAATTTTCAAACATATTGGTCTCATAACATGGACATATGCATGGAGTGCCATGGCATTTTAATTCCAAAAAAATAAAAACTGATCAGAAAAACATGAAACCTTGCTTGATGTAATGTCATGCCACCAAGATGATGTGGTAAAAAAATGGCCTGTTTGGTGGAAGTTTGGACACATCCCCCTATCGATGTCAAAACCGGCCGATCTCGGGTAGGGGGTCCCGAACTGTGCGTCTGAGGATCGAGCGAGCCATCGAACCTTCTGTCGACGGCATAGTGGTACTCTTAATGAAAGAAGCAATGTCTGTGTCAAAACTGTCCGATCTCGGATAGGGGGTCCCGAACTATGTGTCTGAGGATCGAAGGTAATAGGAGACAACGGAGACATGATGTTTACCCAGGTTCGGGACCTCTTAATGGAGGTAAAACCCTACGTCCTGCTTGATTGTATTTGATGAGTATAGGGGTTACAAGAGTTGATCTACCTTGAGATCGTAATGGCTAAACCCTAGATGTCTAGCCTGTATGAATTCTGATCGCCTCTACGGACTAAACCCTCCGGTTTATATAGACACCGGAGGGGCCTAGGGTTGTACAGAGTCGGCTTACAGAGAAAGGAAAACACACATCCAGACATTTAAGCTTGCCATCCACGCAAAGGAGAGTCCCATCCGGACACGGGGAGAGGTCTTTTGCCTTGTATCTTCATGGCCCATCAGTCCGGCCCATATAAAATAGCCCGGACACCCGAGGACCCCTTAGTCTAGGACTCCCTTACCCCCTCACAAACCGGAGCAACTCACTAGAAGGCTCGTGGTTCTGAGAGGGAACAATGCATGTTTGATGACGAACGGGAGATAGCTTCCACTTAGGGCCTTCAATTTTTTTTCTACATTTAACGTGCACTAATACAACTATCATGTGAAAATTTGGAAAATTTCAGGGGTCATTTGAACTTTTAAAGACATTTAAGTGATTTTCTAGCCATTTAATGATCGTAATTCAAATTTGAACTACATCTACATGTAACGGCTAACCATAACGGTTTCAAAAATCATATTTGTGTACTTGTGTGTGAGTTAATTCCATGTGCAGTAAATTAGAAGGAATTTTCAAACATATTGTTCTCACAGCATGGGCACTTGCATGGAGTGCCATGGCATTTTAATTCCAAAAAATTTAAAAATGATAAGAAAAACATGAAACCTTGCTTGATGTAATGTCATGCCACCAAGATGATTTGGTAAAAAAATTGGCCTGTTTGACGAAAGTTTGGACACACACCCCTCACAAACTGGAGCAACTCACTAGAAGGCTCATGGTTCCGAGAGGGAACAATGCATGTTTGATGACAAATAGGAGATAGCTTCCACTTACGGCCTTCAATTTTTTTCTACGTTTAACATGCACTACTACAAATGCCATGTGAATATTTGCAAAATTCTAGGGGTCATTTGACCTTTTAAAGACATTTAAGTTATTTTCTAGCCATTTAATGAACGTAATTCAAATTTTAACTACATCTACATGCAACGGCTAACCATAATGGTTTGAAAAATCATATTTTTGTGTACTTGTGTGCGAGTTAAAAAATCATCAGACGATGTAAATATCTGGTGTTCAAAAAAGAAAATGTGAAGATATGGCAAGACAACCGGCCCCCACACGAGTGGCACTCTATCTCACGGCTCGAGGTTTGGTAGGTGAGTGGCAGGGGTCATTAATCAGACACAGTTCTATATTGGAAACCGTCAACTATTATGTTCACACACGGATTTTGCTGCAGGAATCGTGTGTAATTCAAACTACAGTACTCGTAAATTCCGGCAACCGGCGTGTGAACTATTCCCATCAATCTAGATTCTGGCCGCCAATAAATACTACCTTGCTCACGTCATCCCACCTACATTTTCATCTGCATCCTCCCCTCACTCGCCCACCTCTCTTTGTCACTCTGTCTCTCTGTCTGTCTCTCTCTCTCTCAAATCTCTGCCATGGCGCCGCCAGTCTGGTCACGCGCCGACGAGGAGTTGCCGCCCCCAAGGACACTCACTCTAATAGCAACGGCGAGGACCCCTACGCGCCGCGGGAGGAGGTTGCGCCGGACCCCACAACTTTGGATAGGTTTTGGGACCAGTACAATCTTTGTCTCTGGAAGTCGCTGCCGCCGGCTGAGAAAGCCAGGCAAGTGGCATTCAAGAAGGAGATGGCGGAGGATGAAGCCAGGTACCAGGCGGCCCGTGAAGCCCTTGATGTCACCTGGAAAAAGGAGGAGACGGATCTTTGGGGGCGGGCGCATCGTCGTGCGGAGGAGGTGTACGAAGACGGGTACTTCGCCAGGAAGGTCAAAGGCGCTGGGCGCCTCATTGCTACATGGAGGTGTGTTGATAAGGTCCAGTGTGCCACCGACGAGCAACTACGGTGGGCGCCCAATGAAATGGCAAGATCGTTTGCGCTCGTCCGCTAGCAAGAGGCAGATCGGTATGTCAAGCGCTGCGAGGCGGAGGAGGCGCAGTACTGCCTCCGCACTGGGAAGACGTCGCGCACCAAGGAGCTGTTGGCGAGGGGCTGCCGGAATACTGGCCCCGGGAGGGATTATTAGTTTTAGTATGGTTCGTTTGCAATTTTATGCATTGTACCTAGTAGTTAAGTATCATCACATATATGTGATGATATTATATATATATTCTGTGATGAACTAATGAACAATATATATATATATATATTATGAATTCATTTTCTATCTGTTTTTGTATACTAATTTGAATCTAGCTATTATCATCCACATATATAGAATGAAAAGTGTATATACACACATTCAAACAGAACATATAAGAACGGAAATCAGAGTACACACATTGAAATAGAGCAATACTATGATTGTTGTGAATAGATAGCTATCCACGTCGAAATGACTCAACAAAATAAAACGCGTCCATGAGACCATGACCAACAGCCCTTGCCTACGGTAGCTCTTGGCTCTGCCTGAACTCATGCAGACGTTCGTCCAAGCGGTCGACATGCTTGCAGTACATCTAGAGCGCGATCTCGAGCTCCAAGTTGGCTATTTCATTAGAGATCACCAGCTGGACACCTGGGCCAAGGAGGCAGTCGAGCCTACCGACCAGCGCGTTGGCATCGAGCGGGCTGCGGACAAGACGAACGGCGTGACCCATGCGAACGGCATGGTGGGCGTCCGGTGCAAGTACGGTGTTGCCGGCCTCTGGTGCAAGTACAACGCAGAGGGCCTCTGCCCACTCCTGGCAAGGAATGGTTTACTAACGGGACATGTACCCAGCTGCGACGCCCTGTCGAAAGCAGGCAAGTGTCGATGGATCCGCTCTTGCAATGCGGCGCGCCGTGCCTCTCGCTCTGTGGCGATGCAACGGTCTCACCATGTAGCGAGCTGCAGCTTATCGACGCCGACATGCCTAGCTTGCTCTGCGGCACGCCAGCGATCATGTTGTGCGGCGAGCTGTAGCTTGTTGGCGCTTACATGCCTATCTTGAGCCGCGGCGCTGAAGCGCCATGCGCCAAGGGTCTGCTCAACCCTAGCGATGACGCGCATCACGGCGTCATCCATCGCGTTGCCAGGGAGCGCCTCGGCCTCGACGGGCCGTGGCGCCTACTCATTTTCCTTGTCGACGAGGTTGATGGCAAAGGCGGCGCTTTGGTGGGTTGGCATGCTTGGAAAAGGTGGATGTGCTACAGGCTGCGCTTGTTGCCTTCGTGCGTCACGTGCCGCCTAGGTTTATGCGCAATATCGCTGGGGTGGCAAGAAACCGGTGAGGAAATGGCAGGAAACGGTGGGGTGTTCATAAAATACCATCAATTAATGGAAACTTAGCATAGAAGGAACGTCGAGCTAGCACAAGAAGTAGATGATAATCAGATGATCATTTATCCAAGTTAATTATGCATGTAATAGTTTACTTTGGTGTGTGGAAATGTCATGTGTGTATTAGCCGCCTATGTAATTGGATGTTTGCCACGTATTACACACATCTTGTTTATGTGAAACGTTTCTGTTCTCTTGGCTCAACACAAACAGTTTATAGGAATGTACTGCATGCCCTCCATTGCACACACCTTAATCTGGTTGAACCATTTCTGTTGCGTTGCCTAATCGAAAACAGTTCATCCGAGTGAACTGTATGTCGTATATCGCACACACCTTTATCTGGCTGACCGTTTGTTTTGTGTTGCCTAATCACAAACAGTTCATCCGAGTGAACTGTATGCTGTATATCCCACACACCTTCATCTGGCTGCCCGTTTCTTTTGTTCCTCATCATCGCAAACGGTTCATTGAACTGAACCGTATGCCCTGCATCGCACAGGCAACTAAAATCTGAACCGTGTTTGATGCATCCGTGATCGCAAATGTTTTTCATCTTTTTTGACGGTTATTTTACACCACCGTTTGCGATTATTGCATCGCACACAGTTTTGTCGAAGGGTCTCTGGTCGTAGTGTCGCGTTAGTAGCATCCTGCAGTAGTGCCACCTTTTCTTATTAGAATAAAGGATCATACTAAAGCTTCAACTATGGTTTGTCAGAGTTATACTAGAACACCTACACCCCCTGAACAAATTAAAGTTGAACCTAGTATTGTTGTGGTTAAAGATCTCTTGGTCAATAATATTGAAGGGCATGCTATTTATTTCTATCATGAAGCTGCTAGAATTACTAAACCCGATAGTGAAGATAAACATAGACTCGTTGTTGGCATGCCTATTGTTTCACTTAAAATAGGAGATCATTGTTATCATGGCTTATGTGATGTGGGTGCTAGTGTGAGCACAATTCCTTTTTCCTTATATAAAGAGATCATGAATGATATTGCACATGCTGAGATAGAAGATATTGATGTTACTATTAAGCTTGCTAATAGAGATACTGTATCGCCAATTGGGATTGTTAGAGATGTTGATGTTTTGTGTCGAAAAATAAAGAACCCTACTGATTTTCTTGTTCTTGCTTCCCCACAAGATGATTTTTGTCCCATTATATTTGGTAGACCTTTCTTGAATACTATTAATGCTAAGATAGACTGCGAAAAATATATTGTTACTGTCGGTTTAGGGGATATGTCTCATGATTTTAATTTGTCTAAATTTCGTAGACAACCCTATGATAAAGAATTGCCTAGTAAGGATGAAATTATTGGTCTTGCTTCTATTGCCGTTCCTCCTACTGACCCTTTAGAACAATATTTGCTAGACCATGAAAATGATATGTTTATGAACGAAAGAAGGGAAATAGATTAAATATTCTTTAATCAAGGGCCTATTTTGAAACACAATTTGCGTGTTGAAATCCTTGGGGATCCTCCTCCACCCAAGGGTGACCCCATGTTTGAGCTTAAACAATTATCTGATACTTTGAAATATGCTTATCTTGATGAAAAGAAGATATATCCTGTTATTATTAGAGCTAACCTTTCAGGGCATGAAGAAAAGAAATTATTGAAAACTCTGAAGAAGCACCATGCCGCTATTGGATATACTCTTGATGATCTTAAGGGCATTAGTCCCACTCTATGTCAGCACAAAATTAATTTGGAGCCTGATGCTAAACCAGTTGTTGATCACCAACGATGGTTAAATCCCAAAATGAAAGAAGTGGTAAGAAATGAAATACTAAAGCTTCTGGAGGCAAGTATAATTTATCCTGTTGCTGATAGTAAATGGGTAAGTCATGTTCATTATGTCCCTAAGAAGGGAGGTATTACTGTTTTTCCTAATGATAAGAATGAATTGATTCCACAAAGAATTGTTACAGGTTATAGAATGGTAATTGATTTTTACAAGTTGAATAAAACCACTAAGAAAGATCATTACCCTCTTCCTTTTATTGATCAAATGCTAGAAAGACTATCCAAACATACACATTTTTTCTTTCTAGATGGTTATTCTGGTTTCTCTCAAATACCTATGTCAAAAGATGATCAGGAAAAGACCACTTTTACTTGCCCTTTCGGGAATTTTGCTTATAGACATATGCCTTTTGGTTTATGCAATGCACCTCCTACCTTTCAAAGATGTATGACTGTTATATTCTCTGACTTTTGTGAAAAGATTGTTGAGGTTTTCATGGATGTTTATCCATGTTCGGAACTTCTTTTGATGATTGCTTAAGTAACCTTGACCGAGTTTTGCAGAGATGTGAAGAAACTAATCTTGTTTTGAATTGGGATAAGTGCCACTTTATGGTTAATGAAGGTATTTTCTTGGGGCATAAGATTTCATAAAGAGGTATTGAAGTTGATAAAGCTAAAGTAGATGCTATTGAAAAGATGTCGTGTCCTAAATATATCAAAGGTATAAGAAATTTCCTTGGTCATGCTGGTTTCTATAGGAGGTTTATTAAAGAATTCTCTAAAATTTATAGGCCTCTCACTAATATCTTGAAAAAAGATGTTCCTTTTGTTTTTGATGATGATTGTGTAGAAGCATTTGAAATACTTAAGAAAGCCTTGATTTCTGCACCTATTGTTCAGCCACATGATTGGAATTTACCCTTTGAAATTATGTGCGATGCTAGTGATTATGTTGTTGGTGCTGTTCTAGGACAAAGAGTTGATAAGAAATTAAATGTTATTCATTATGCTAGTAAAACTCTAGAAAGTGCCCAGAGAAATTATGCTACTACAGAAAAATAATTTTTAGCAGTTGTTTTTGCTTGTGATAAGTTCAGATCTTATATTGTTGATTCCAAAGTAACTGTTCACACCGATCATGCTGCTATTAAATATCTTATGGAAAAGAAAGATGCTAAACCTAGACTTATTAGATGGGTTCTCTTGCTACAAGAATTTGATATCCATATTATTGATAGAAAGGGACCAAAGAACCCCGTTGCTGACAACTTTTCTAGGTTAGGAAATGTTCTTGATGACCCACTGCATATTGATGATAGCTTTCCTAATGAGCAATTAGCTGTCATAAATGCTTCTCGTAACACTCCCTGGTATGCTGATTATGCTAATTACATTGTTGCTAAATTTATACCACCTAGTTTTTGATACGTCTCCAATGTATCTATAATTTATGAAGTATCCATGCTGTTATTTTATCATTCTTGGGTGTTTTACAATCATTTTATAGCAACTTCATATCATTTTTGGGACTAACCTATTGACCCGATGCCCAGTGCCAGTTGTTGTTTTTTGCTTGTTTTTTACATCGCGGGAAATCAATATCAAACGGAGTCCAAACACCGCGAAACTTTACAGAGATTTTTTTGGACCATAAGGAACCCAATGGGCCAGAGCTGCACCTGGGGGTGCCCCGAGGGGGGCACAACCCACCAGGGCACGCTAGGGCCCCCTGGCGCGCCCAGGTGGGTTGTGCCCACCTCAGTGGCCTCTCGTACCCCTTCTTTGCACTATAAATTCCCAAATATTCCGAAACCCCTCGGGGTTAACCTAGATCAGAAGTTCCGCCGCCGCAGGGCTCCGTAGCCACTGAAAACCAATCTAGACCAATTTTGGCACCCTGCCGGAGGAGGGAATCATCTCCGGTGGCCATCTTCATCATCCCGGCGGCCACCACGATGAGGAGGGAGTAGTCCACCCTCGAGGTTGAGGGTTTGTACCAGTAGCTATGTGTTTTATCTCTCTCTCTCTCTCATGATCTATATCATGGGCTTTGTTAGCATAGATGGATCATATGATTTTTCTCCCCTCTATACTCTTGTTGTGATGAATTGAATCTTTACCCTCTGAAGTTTTGTCTTGTCGGATTGAATATTCAGAGATGAGAACACATGATATATGTCTTACGGTATGAATACTTGAGGTGACAATTGGGGTATCTTATTGATTCCCTTGATATATGTTTTGGCATTCAAGTTGCGGATTCCCACAGTGATATTGGGGTAATCTATGCATAAGGGCTGATGCACGTTTTTATTATCTTTTCTCCGACGGAAACTTTGGGGTCTCTTTATAGTTCTTTGTGTGGATTGAGTATTATGAATATGAATTTGCTTTGGTGTTATTCTTGTACAAACTCTAGGATAGATCGAATGGGAACAATAGCTTTGTGTTATTTTAGTATGAACTCTTGAATAGATCAAACGGAAAGAATATCTTTGAGGTAGTCTCGTACCCTACAAACAATTCCTATCTTTTGTTCTCCACTAATAGGAACTCGAGAGTGATTCTTTATTACACTTTGAGGGATAATGATATGATCCAACTATGTTAGCACTGTTGAGAGATTGCACTAGTGAAAGTATGGACCCTAGGCCTTGTTTTTAAGCATTGGAACACCGTTTTTGTGCCACTTTACTATTTTCTATCTTGCTGTTTTTATTCATTAAGATTATAAAAATATATTTCTACCATCTGTATTACACTTTTATCACCATCTCTTCGCCGAACTAGTGCACCTATACAATTTGCCATTGTATTGGGTGTGTTGGGGACACAAGAGATTTCTTGTATTTGGTTGTAGGGTCGTTTGACAGAGACCATCTTCATCCTACACCTCTCACGGATTAATAAACCTTAGGTCATCCACTTGTGGGCAAATTGCGACTGTCCTACAAAACTCTGCGCTTGGAGGCCCAACACGTGTCTACAAGAATAAAGTTGTGTAGTACACATCAAGCTATTTTCTGGTGCCGTTGCCGGGGAGGTGAGTTCTTGAAGGTATATCTTTAGCTCTTGCAATTGAATCTTTTAGTTTCTTGTTTTATCACTAGTTTGTTTCATAACAGAAAACTACGAAAAACGGAATTGAGGTTGCATCATATTATTGATCATCTTTATAATATCTTTCTTGAAAATCATGGATAGGAAAATTGTGCTCAATTGTTAGAGGAAGAAGTCAATAAAATGCTTGGAACAAAATATTTGAATGATGAGCATGATTGCAATGTTGTTAGTATGAATTCTTTGAATATCCATGATGCTAATGATATGCAAAGCCATAAGCTTGGGGGTGCTAGGTTTGATGAAGATGATATTTTTAGTCCCCCGAGATTTGTTGTGCAAATTTGTTATAATGATTGCATGCCTCCTATTTATGATGATTATGGTGATGACATATATGCTATAAAGAATAATGATAACAATGAAACTTGTCATCATGATTTTAATTTTCACTCTCATGATAGTTATTTTGTTGAGTTTGCTCCCACTACTATTGATGATAAGAAATTTGCTTATGTGGAGAGTAATAAGTTTTCTATGCTTATGTCATGAAAGTAATGCTTTATGTGATGGTTATAATGTTGAATTTCTTCATGATGCTACTGAAAATTACTATGAGGGAGGAACTTATGCCTATAGGAATTGCAATACTATCAAGTTTCCTCTCTATGTGTTGAAAGTTTTGAAGTTATGCTTGTTTTGCTTTCCTATGCTAGTTGATTCTTGTTCCCTTAAGTTGTTTGCTCAGAAAATCCCTATGTATAGGAAAAGGGTTATACTTAAATTTGCTAGTCATATGCTTCATGATGCTCTCTTTATGTTTCAATTCTTATCTTTTATGCGAGGATCATTGAAATCATCATGCCTAGCTAAAAGGCACTAAAGAAAAGCGCTAGTTGGGGGACAACCCAAAAATTTTACCTAATTTTTTTGTGGGTTCACATTATTAGGCTACTGTAGTAATCATGTTTTATTTCTTTTGTTCCAATAAAGTGCCAAGTAAAGCCTTTGGGGTCATGTTGGGTGATAGTTGAGTTGACCTTGCTGAAAAGCAGAAACTTTTGAGCTCAGGAAAACAATTCTCATTTTTAACAAAAGCGTGATAAAGTGTTGATTCTCTTTGCAGAATATTAATATAAAAAATTCTCAGGTTTTCCTATTTTTTCAGAATTTTTGGAGTAGAAGAAGTATGGTTTGTGTACAGATTACTACAGACTGTTCTATTTTTGACAGATTCAGTTTTCAATGCATAGTTTGCTTGTTTTCTAGTTTCTATGGCTTATATTGTTCATTATAAATTGTGGAAATGATATTCTACAGTAGGCATTGTGTGGAAAAAATTATGAATATTGTCTTTGATAGTACCAAAGTGGGATGGTTTGCTCTTTATCATACTAACCTATCTCACCAAGTTCCGTTAAGTTTTGTGTGATTGAAGTTTTCAAGTTTTGGGTGAGATATCGATATGAGGAGAATGAGGAGGGACAAGAACCTAATCTTGGGGATGACCAAGGCACCTCCAAGGAAATATTCAGGGAAGATCCAAGCAACTAAGCTTGGGGATGCCCAGGAAGGCATCCCCTCTTTCGTCTCCAACATTATCGGTAACCTCACTTGGAGCTATGTTTTCATTCGTCACATGATATGTGTTTTGCTTGGAGTGTCAATTTATTTTGTTAGTATTTTCTTGCTGTTATTTATAATAATGTTTTTCTTGTTTTATTTCAATTAAAGTGGTAATGATAGCCTTTGCCATGCTTATTTTGCAAGTATACATGCTGCTGTTTGAAAACAGAAAGTTTACTTCTATTGCAAAAATTCCCTAGAAAAGTAAGAATGTGATAAAATGTTGAAACTTTTTGCAAAAGGAGCTCTAATAAATTTTCTACAGTGTGGTTAATTTTCATAACTTTTGGAGTTAGGGAAGTATTGATACTCTTGCATTCTTTACAGACTATACTATTTTGGCAGATTGCTGTTATGTTTGCATATGTTTGCTTGTTTAATGATTCAATTTGCGGATAGGAGTATTAAATATGCAGAGGCATTTAGTGTCGGTGTTCTGGGAACGGGGGTCCCCAGAATTTCCTGCCTGCGGCCTGCGTCATGGCTCAAGTGGGGGCCCAGTGCGTCCCATCTTCATCAGCTCAAGCTCAAGACCCTCGCGAGGGGCCAAGCCCCGCGGGGCGGACGACAGAAAGCTTCCTCAAAGGCAGCCTCATCCAGCAGGCTCGCGAGGAGGCGGAGAGATCAAGGCGGGGATACCTCGCGAGGAACCCGTGACACAAGCCATGACGATCGAGACCAGGCGGGCACCGGCCTGCGCAGTGTCCTTGTTTCCCCTTTGGTGCAAAGGGGGCAAGCACATGCTAAGGCATCGGGAAAAGGTTGCCATTCCGGTGCAACAAGACCAAGACCAGCAGAGCGGCAGGACGGAGGTCACCGTGGAGCCCAAGACAGCGTCATCACCAGTGCTTTTGGCAGCCGAAGACCACCTTTGGTCAGGATAACTTGTACTATATGTTCCCCTTCGAAATGGCCAAGTGTTGGCACCCTTCCCACTCATTATTTGGGGAGAGGCCCAGGGCCTCTATAAATAGAGCTAGCCATCACAGAGTAGAGACATCAGAGAAAATGTCCAGAGCTCTGGTAGAACCCTAGTAGAGAGAGAGAGAGAGGCGACTGAACTCACCCTAGCAGTTCATCGCACCAGCTCAAGAACACCTCTCGCGAGGCGGTTCTTCCCTTGTACTATTCATCATTAGCCCCTAAGGCAATCCACCACACCACACACTTGAGTAGGGTATTACACCACACGGTGGCCCGAACCAGTATAAACCTGGTGTCCCTTGTGTTGTTCGTTGTTTCCGGTTTAGATCACGCGAGGAGATTGGGCGTAGATCTGTAGGGGAGAGATCTCCGCGCGCACCCTAGTGTTCCAACCTCAAGGGTCTGCCGGAACCCTAAATCCGACATTTGGCGCGCCAGGTAGGGGTGCGCCAGAAACTTTCTTCCGCTGTTCGCGTGTGATCTTCTGTCGTGTCCATGGCTGACGCTCGTCGAGCTCGCACTGAGCGTCGGGCTGCTCTCGCCACCCGCGTCGCCCAGACGACGCCCGTCGGCAGACGACCTCGTCATCCCCCGTCGCCTGCCGCCAACACTGCCACCGGCCCGGCGGGGAACGAGCAGCAGGCCTCATCCCAGCATCCTTCGGTACGGCGGGAAGGCCGCACCGCCACACCGTCGCTGACTCCACCCGCTTCGTCGTCCCACGCCCGTCGCGCCCCCACGGACGCGCACGCCGCTCTGCTCCTAGCAAGAGAACTCTTGGACTACCGCCTCATCGACGACCTCTACGAAGACTGGCTCGCCCGCATGACCGAGCTCGTCAGCGCCACAGGGGGCTCCCCCTTGCCGTCCCTCTCACTTCCTCGCCCTCCACTCCATGCAGGAGGCGAGGATCAGGAGGTGCCTCCACCACCTCCTCCCCAAGGAGGCGCCCTAGCTCCAAGGCGGGCATCCCCAGGGCGAGACCCTCCGCGTCCGGCGCCTGCACAGCAAGAAAGGAGCTTCCAAGAGATCCCTCGTCCCCAAGAAGGTGCTCGCGCGCTCCCAGATCGCGTCCCTGCACCTCCATGCCAAGACCCCACTCTGCTCCAAGCGGCGGCGCGCGGTAATCCCCAGGAGCAATCCCAGTACTAGCAAAAGGCACCGGTGGCCACAGCAGGCTGCCGTGCCCTCACCCCCGAGCTACGCGGCGTCGCATGGCCAGGCAAGTTCAAGCCTGACCTGCCCCCTCGCTATGATGGCACGGCAGACCCGTCGGAGTTCCTGCAACTCTACAAGCTATGCATCGAAGCCGCCAACGGAGACAAAAGGGTCATGGCGAACTGGTTTCCCATGGCGCTCAAGGATGGGGCCCGCACCTGGCTCCTGAACCTGGCTCCTGGCACAATCTCCTCCTGGGACGAGATGCGCACTCGCTTCATCGCCAACTTCCAGGGCACTCGCGACCGGCCCCCGGCCGTGAGCGATCTGCGCTATATCAAGCAGCAGCAAGGGGAAACCCTCCAGAAATACATCCAGTGCTTCAACAACGCTCGCCTCAAGATCCCCAAGGTGACTGAAGAAGCCATCATCTCGGCCTTCTCCGATGGCGTACGCGACGTCAATATGAAGGAGGAGCTAGCAATCCATGAAGACCTGTGCACATCCCTGGAGCTGTTCAACTTGGCGACCAAGTGCGCCAGGGCTGAGGAAGGGCGCCTTTCACTCCTCAAACTCCCGGCTGCCGACCCAGAAGAGAAGAAGCCCAAGGCCAAGGATGTGAAGTGCAAGGGGGCTGCCGTGCTTGCAGCGGAACCAAACACCAAGCGAGGCAGGGATCAGCCCGGGTCATCCAAGGGCAGCCGATACTACGTGTACCACGACCTCCACACCCACAACACCAACGAATGTCAAGAGCTCAGGGCCGTGGGAGATGGACGTGTCAGCCGATGCCCCAAGCGCAACGACAGGGGCCATGGCCGAGGAGGAGGAAGAGGTGGCAGACGATGGGAAGACCGTGGCCCTCGCCAAGGGTGGCGTGACCGACCTCGCGAGGATCACTGGCAGGACCAGCCTCACGAGGGAGGCTGGAGAGATCAGCCTCGTGAGGATCGCCCGCGCGGCAACACAGGCCTTCCTCCTCTGCCACCACTGCCAAGGAGGAACGAATACCAACATCAGGACAAGGTGGATGGGGGCTTCCAGGAGCCGCGTGCAATCGCTTGCATCTTGGGCGGCGCGCAGGCCCCAGCCTCATAGCGTATCTTTAAGCAGTTTGCTCGCGAGGTGAATGCAGTCCTCCCCAAGCTTGAGGCCACGCACCCTCTCAGGTGGTCCGCGTGCGCTATCACGTTCAGCTCAGCGGATCAGCTCAAGTGCGCGGCAACGGCCGGAGTCCTCCCGATGCTTTGCTCCGCAGTCATCAGCAACGTGCAGGTCACCAGGACCCTCATTGACGGAGGAGCAGGACTCAACGTCCTGTCCGTCGAGACGTTCGACAATCTCCAAGTGTCGTATGATCAGCTTCAGCCAACCAAGCTGCGTCTCAGGAGCGCCTCTGGCCTTCGCGCGTGGGGCGCTGCGAGGGTCCACCTCACAGCTACGTTCGCATGCCTTTCGGCCTACCGAACGCAGTCGCTGCTCATCAGCGCTCGCTGAGGAGAATTCTGGAGGCTCAGGAGATCAGGCATCATGCAACCCTAGCGGAGATGGAGATGGCTCTCGGAGACCCACCTGTGCCCCTGGAGCCTCCCGAGGTTCCTGGGCCTGGGGGCTCGTGAGGGTCGGCGTCTTCATCGCGCGTCGCCCGCTTCTTCACCATCAGTCCATCTTCAATGGCACCAGGTGACATCTTTCTAAGTTCTATTTTTAGCTGGGAGTGCCTACAGGGCCGCATTATTCCCAGGTCGCGTGGGTCCGTCCCTGCGGCATGTATCCGTTTTGCTTATGCTCTTTACTTACCTTGTTGGGGGCGCCCCTCCGGCTGCATCATCCCCGAGCTGCTCGGGCCTGGCCCTGCGGCGTTTGCTTTTCCCGCGTCTACTTAAAATGAATTTGCTCTTTCGCGCTCAATTATCACCTGCTACTTATCGTAGACTTCTCCACTTTCATGCAAAGTGCTTGCACGTTAAAAGGGGGGGTACCTGAGCATCGCGACTCATGGGCTCCTACTGGCTCTCCCACCCTCACCCCTGGCCTTGACCCACGGCATCGCGACCTATCATACCAGTGGCGGCTGAGCTCGCTCGAGGGCCGGGACCTAAGGACGTAGAGCATTTGCATTCTAATCACCCTGCAGGAACACACCATTGATAAAGGCCCAGAGCCAGGCGCAACCCGCCTCGAGGTAGGGCCTCGTGAGTCCCGCGCTGGCTCACGAGTGCCCAGATACACCTCTCCTAGCCCTACCGTGCCGGCCACATGTCAGGGCGGGGTTGTACACGCCCCGGGGGCTCCTCCCGGAGGGGAGCCCCCTCCCACGTACCAGTGGAAGCATCATGCTCCGCGCTGGCTGACAACACTGCCGAGGAGCGGCTATGCCCGTACACATACTGAAGCGCTATGCTCCGCGCTGGTGATAAACAACTGAGGGCGGCCTCCAGCCGTACCAACCCCAGGGAGCCCAGAGCTCAATGTCCGACACCATCGCAACGCCTCCCCTCGAGAGCGCCGCGCGAGGGGGCTGGACACGGGGGCTACGCCCGGGCCTCGCCCGAGCGCACGCCACCTAGCCAGGCCCCTCGGACCTGGTCGTCACGCGCCCCTCCTCGAGCGGAGCCAAGGTATGGAAACCCGTTTGAACGTCAAGGGGGACTCCTGAGCATCGCGACTCAGGAGCCTAACTTGCCCCGTAGCCCCTCACTCCTTAGTCCCGTCCTGGTTTCCGGTCGGGGCTAACGCTGGGTGAGGTACGCGCGGGGCCGGGCCCTACTAACACAGAACGATCAATCCACTCCTCGTTCCCCCCTTTCCTACTTGTTGCTTGTGCGTCAAGGGGGACTCCTGAGCATCGTGACTCAAGAGCCTAACTTGCCACATAGCCCCTCGCTCCTTAGTCCCGTCCTGGTTTCCGGTCAGGGCTAACGCTGGGTGAGGTACGCGCGGGGCTGGGCCCTGCCGACGTAGAGCGCGAGCAAGTAGGGGAGAAAAATGCAAATTCCAGGAAATTCAAAGAAAATATTACAAGCCATAGATTGTTTCACGACGTCAAACATAAGTCTAAATGCCTCCGCGAGGCATGGTGCATGTTGCAGGAATAAAAACAGGACAGAAGCCGTGAAGGGATCACTCTCCAGTGGCGTCGCCTCCTAGGGCCGTGGAGCTGGCGGCACCACGCCCGGGCAAGATGCTGAAGGCGCGGAACCTCCCCAGCAAAGCTTCGGCTCGGCCTTTCATGACCTCAGTGGCAGCGGCGGCAAGGTCGCTGCTCACGGGCTCCAGCAGGCTGTCGAGGTCGATGTTGGGGTCGCGCAGTTAGACGTGGCTGAGGACACGCGTCAGCACCGCCGAAGACAGGGCACGCGCCTCGGCCTTGACCGTGGGACAAGGCCGTCTACGACATCTTCAAGCGCGCGGACCAGGAAGGGAAGCAGCTTGGCGGGGCCGTCCTCCGCGCCGGCCAGCGGCTCCTCCAAGCCGCTCTCATAAAGTGTCTTCAGCGCGGCACGAGCCCTCTTCTCCATCTTCGTGAAGGCCACCCGATCCTCCGCCAGGACCTTCGCCTTGGCGTCCAGCTCGGCCCTCTCCGCCTGCAGCGACCGCTCCACCGTCTCCAGTTTGCCATGGCGGTCATCGAGCTTGGCGTCCCGGTCCTTGACGGCAGCCTCCCGAGCCTTCATCTCCTTCTCTTTCTCCTGGCGGCCGTGGACCTCCTTGGCGAGCTCGTCGCGCAGGCCTTGCAGCTCGACCTCCAGCTCCTTGCAGCGAGCCTTGGCAGCCGCAGCATCGCCCAGGGCAGCATCGTGGGCGGCCTTGGCTTGGTTGGCGGCCTGCTTCTCCCCATCGTAGGTCTCCACGGCCTGGCTCAGCGCTGCTCGGACAGAGGCAGCAGTACGGGCCCAGCCAGAAGCTAGCTCCAGGCGCCCCGCCGCTAGGCGAGGGTCCGCGCTCAGAAGATCCTCCCGCAGCTGGCTCAGTTCGCTTGCGACCTAGTCCAGGACGACGGCAGAGGCAGCAGAAGAAGCGGGAACCGGCGAAGCATGCAAAGAAGACGGCGGCGTGATCACGGTTTGGCAGGAAGGAACCCCCTGGGCCTTGGTCGCTCCGGCTGCAGCATCGAGCGCAGTCGACTCCAGGGTCAGCGGGCCACAGGGGCTGACTCCTCGCCAAGGTGTCCCAGCCGGCCTTGCGAGGATGATCGGACCAGGGAGGCGCGAGCCGCGCCATCTTCCTCACCAGTGGACGAAGGCACCGCCCCAGCAGATGGACTCGCCCCAAGCGGAGCCGCAGAAGCCCCTCTCGACCTCTTCACCGCAGGCGCCGGCCTGACAAGATAATATGGACGTCAAGCCTCATCACTCGCGGACCCAAGCAACTTCCGGCCGAACTTGAAGCCCGAGAGCCTGCAGCTTCGGTCAGCCTCGGGAGGCCCGGAAGCAGAAGCCATGTCGGGAGGGCTGGGGCTGGCCTTAGACCGCCCAGGGATCGGAGCGGACCCTAGGGGAACCAGCCCCGACCTGCCCTTCCTTGTGACCAAGGGAGAGTCCTCCCCTCCTCGCCCGGCGCCGACATCGTCATCATCCGGCATGGAGCGGAGGGCCCGAGACCTGAACCGAGGGAAGGACTCCCCCGACTCCTCACCAGTCGCCTCGAAGGCGGACTCTTCCTCCTCCGCCTCTTCTTCCTCTTCACTCTCGCTGGAGCTACCGGAGGACACGTTGCAAAAAATAGCAACTGGCACTTGGCACTATGTCAATAGGTTAGTACGAAAAATGATATAGAATGACTATAAAATGATTATAAAACATCCAAGATTGATAATATAACAGCATGGAACAATCAAAAATTATATATACGTTGGAGACGTACCAGCATCCCCAAGCTTAACTCCTACTCGTCCTCGAGTAGGTAAGTGATAAAAACAAATTTTTTGATGTGGAATGCTACCTACCATGTCATATCATATTCTTTTCTTTATAGCATGGAAATTTGGACTTTTATATTGTTCAAAGCAATAGTCTAGTTTTGACATGATAACTTAAATACTCAAGCATATCAACAAGCAACCATGTCTTTCAAAATATCAATGCTAAAATAAGCTATCCCTAGCCCATCATGCTCAATCATTGATTCATTCATGAAACACACTCGCATATTAACTACACCCAATGCTCATGTATGATCATAGTGCCTCCTAGTTGGTGCTTTTGTAAGAGAAGATGGAGACTCAAATTCAAAAAATAAAAATTGCATAAATTAAAAGAAAGGCCCTTCGCAGAGGGAAGTAGGGATTTGTAGAGGTGCCAGAGCTCAAAGCAAAAAACTTAGAGATAAAAACATTTTGGGAGGTGTATCCATCCCACCAACGAAAATGGCTTAGAGTTCCTAACACTTTCCATGCTAGATATATCATAGGTGGTTCCCAAACAGAAAATAAAGTTTATTGCTTTTTCCACCATACTTTCACTTTCCATTGCTAACCGTATCCACGGGTGCCTTCCATTCCAACACTTTTCAAGGAATTTATTATTTGATAACATAGAGTAAATTAATTTTTGATTTCTGGACTGGGCATCCTAATACCTTTGCCTTACTCTCATGCAATGACAAGTGAATAAACACTCATCGTAAGAATAACACATCTAGCATGGAAAATATTAGTCAACTCTCACCGCTCCGCGAGTGAAACGAACAAACAAAAGAGAAGTTTATTTTGAAAATTTGCTTACAATTGCAAAAGAATACCGCATATAGGTAGATATAGTGGACTCATGTGGCAAAAGTGGTATAAAGGTTTTTGGATGCACAAGTAGTGATCATACTTAGTGCAAAATGAAGGCTAGCAAAAGATTGAGAAGCGACCAACCAAGAAACGAATAATCTCATAAGCGAGCATTAAGCATAACTAACACCAAATAATGCACCACAAGTAGGATATAATTTCATTGCATAATTATTGACTTTCGTGCTTTCATAGGGAATCACAAACCTTAACACCAATATTCTAACTAAAGCATAATTACTCATCAACATAACTCACATATCACATCATCATATCTCAAAACTATTACTAAGAATCAAGTTTATTTTGTCCAATGATCTTCATGAAAGTTTTTATTATATCCTTCTTGGATATCTATCACGTTGGGACCAATTTTCATATGTTGCTTTTGAAGAGCTCAAACAAATATAAGTGAAGATCATGAGCATAATTTTTCTTTCTCTCATATTAATTTAGTGAAGCAAGAGAGAATTTCTTGAAAATTTTAATAACTCTCAAAAAAATATAAGTGAAGCAAGAGAGAATTTCTTCAAAAATACTAAAGCACACCATGCTCAAAAAGATATAAGTGAAGCAATAGAGCAAGTCCATAGCTCATAAAAAATTTAAGTGAAGCATAGAGAGGAATTCTAACAAGTCATGAAATTTTTTTGACTCTCTCAAATAGGTATTTCCAGCAAGGAATCAATACTTAAAACACAAAATAGAACAATCAAAGACTCATATCATACAAGACGCTCCAAGCAAAACACATAGTATGTGATGAATAAAAATATAGCTTTGAGTGAAATACTGATGGTCGTTAGAAGAAAGAGGGGATGCCACTCGGGGGCATCCCCAAGCTTTGTTGCTTGCTCTCTTTTGGATAATAGCGGGGGATGCCAGGGCATCCCCAAGCTTAGGCTCTTCTTACTCCTTATTCATTCATCCATCGTAAGATAACCCAAAACATGAAAACTTCAATCGCACAAGACTCAACAAAACCTTCGTGAGATCTGTTAGTATAAGAAAATAAATCACTACTATAAGTGTTGTAGCAAACCAATTCATATTTTTTTCTTGAATTATATCTACTGTATTCCAACTTTTCTATTGCAAAAACGCATCAAAACAAACACACAACACAAAGAAAACAGAATCTGTCAAAAACAGAACGGCATGTAGCAATCTGGACGTTTGGAATACTTATGTCACTCCAAAAATTCTGAAAAATTTGGAAGACGTGAGAAATTTGTGTATTGATCTCCTACAAGAGGAATTGGCATTTCATCGCTCTCTAGTAAAAAATGAGAATTATTTTCATGAGAGTAAAAGTTTCTGCTTTTTCAGCAAGATCAAACAACTATCACCCAAGAAAATCCTAAAGGCTTTACTTGGCACAAACACTAATTAAATCACAAAAAACACAATCATAACAATAGCATAATTGTGCTAACACTCAAAAACAGGAAGAAAAAAGCAAAAATAAATTTTATTCACTGGGTTGCCTCCCAACAAGCGCTATAGTTTTATGCCCTTAGCAAGGCATAAAGCAAGGATCTAAGTTTTGTCATATTTGTTCAACTCTTCAATAAAAACCTTATAATTCTTCAAGGATTTAGCATAAAGAGTTTCCATGACAATACTTCTAGGAACAATTTTGAAGAATTCATTTTTGCCCAAGGGATCTCTTATAACTTCAACAAAATCTGGGTGGATACTAATCATCTTAAGATCCCCTTTACTAGAAGTTGCACCCTTGCTCTTGGTAACTTGTGTAGTCTTGCCAATTTTTATGGGAGTTTTTTCAATAGTTTTAGCTGAAGAAAAATCCATGCTCAAATTACTTCAGATTTCTTCTAGTTTATCAATTCGAGACAAACTTTCTTCAATTCTTTCATGAATTACGGTTCCCTTTTCTTTTAACAACTTAAAAACTTCCCCCGATTTTGACCCAATTTTAGTTGCAAAATTATGCATCTTTTTTATCCAAGTTTTCAATATGCTCTTCAGTAAGCATTTTCTTTTCAGTAGCATCTAATCTTTCCATAACATGCTCAAGAGTCAAAGTTGTTTCATTAATCATAAGAGGTGGTGATCCCACTAAATTTCCCATAGCATTGAAAGCATTAAGAAAGGGACACATCAAGAAATTTCCACCGGTAATCGTATCAAGGACGAATCTATACCAAGCGGTGATGCCCACATAAAAGCAACAAAGAAGAACAACGATAGATTGCTTACGGATAGATCTATTATGAGCATTGCAAATTCTATACCAAGCATATTTTAAATTTTCTCCTCACCTTTGTTTAAAGTTTAGAACCTGGTTCTCAGGAGTGCACACAATAGAGGAAGAACTATCCATGACGATAATAACGTTAGACAAGATTGCACACAAAAACAGATCCAGCAAGAAAATAGCGAACGGAAAAGAGGGGCGAATAAAAATGGCAAATTTTTGTGAAGTGGGGGAGAGAAAAACAAGAGGCAAATGGAAAATAATATAAATTGCGAGGAGATGAGATTTGTGATTAGGAACCAGGTACGTGCTGAAGATCCTCCCCGGCAACGGCACCAGAAATTAGTTCATTGACGGGAAACTATCTTGACTTGATCCTCCCCGGCAACGGCGCCAGAAATTCCTTTTGATGTCGCTTGAAGCTACGTCGGTATTTCCCCAAATTGGAAGGGATGATGCATCACAGCGGCGGTAGGTATTTCCCTTAGATATGAAACCAAGGTTATCGAACCAGTAGGAAAACCAAGCAACACAACATAAATAGCACCTGCACACAAATAACAACTACTCACAACCCGACATGTAAAAGGGGTTGTCAATCCCTTTCGGGTAGCGGCGCCCCAAGATGGGCAAACGGACATGAGAGAGTTGTAAATATTGATAGATTGAACACCAAATAAAATAAATTACAGCAAGGTATTTTTGTACTTTTGGATTTAGTAGATCTGAAAATAAAAGGCAAATAAAATAGATCGCAAAGGCAAATAATATTAGAAAGAGACCCGGGGGCCATAGGTTTCACTAGTGGCTTCTCTCGAGAAAAATAGCAAACGGTGGGTAAACAAATTATTGTTGGGCAATTGATAGAACTTCAAATACTCATGACGATATCCAGACAATGATCATTACATAGGCATCACGTCCATGATTAGTAGACCAAATCTTGCCTGCATCTACTACTATTACTCGACACATCGACCGCTATCCAGCATGCATCTAGTGTATTAAGTTCATGGAGAAACGGAATAATGCAATAAGAATGATGACATGATGTAGACAAGATCTATCTATGTAGAGATAGACCCCATCATTTTATCCTTAGTAGCAATGATACATACGTGTCAGTTCCCCTTCTGTCACTGGGATCAAGCACCGTAAGATCGAACCCACTACAAAGCACCTCTTCCCATTGCAAGATAAATAGATCAAGTTGGCCAAACAAAACCCAAATATCGGAGAAGAAATACGAGGCTATAAGCAATCATGCATAAAATAGATCAAAGAAACTCAAATACTTTCATGGATATAAAAAGATAGATCTGATCATAAACTCGAAGTTCATCCAATCCCAACAAACAAACCACAAAAAGAGTTACATCATATGGATCTCCAAGAGACCATTGTATTGTGAATCAAATGAGAGAGAGGAAGCCATCTAGCTACTAACTACGGACCCGAAGGTATACAAAGAACTACTCACGCATCATCAGAGAGGCACCAATGGAAGTGGTGAACCCCATCCGTGATGGTGTCCAGATTGGATCTGGTGGTTCTGGACACCACGACAGCTGGAATTGATTTTCATCGACTCCCCTAGGGTTTCTGGAATATTAAGGTATTTATAGAGCAAAGAGGCGATCCGGGGGGCACCCGAGGTGGGCACACCCCACTAGGGCACGCCTGGGCCTCCTGGCGCGCCCTCATGGGTTGTGCTCTCGTCGGAGCACCCCCCCAGGCATAGCCTTGGTCCATTAGGTGTCTTCTGGTCCATAAAAAATCTCCATAAAGTTTTGTGGCATTTGGACTCTGTTTGGTATTGATTTTCTGCGATGTAAAAAACATGCAAAAAGCAGCAACTGGCACTTGACACTATGTCAAAAGGTTATTACCAAAAAATGATATAAAATGATTATAATACATCCAAGATTGATAATATAACAGCATGGAACAATCAAAAATTATAGATACGTTGGAGACGTATCAAAAAGCATGTCACTTACCTCTTGAACTAGAACATAAGGCATACTGAGCTATTAAAGAGCTCAATTATGATTTCAAACTTGCCAGTGAGAAGAGGTTATTTGACATTAGCTCACTTGATTAATGGAGAACCCAAGCCTATGAGAATGCCCAGCTGTTTAAAGAAAAAGTTAAAAGATGACATGACAAAAGGATACAAAAGCATGAGTTTAATGTAGGTGATCATGTTTTGCTATACAACTCTCGTTTTAGATTTTTTGCAGGAAAGTTTCTCTGTAAATGGGAAGGTCCTTACATTATCGAGGAGTCTACCATTCCGGTGCCATAAAAATCAACAACGCTGAAGGCACAAATCCGAAGGTGGTAAACGGTCAAAGAATCAAACATTATATCTCAGGTAATCCCATAAATGTTGAGACCAATATAATTGACACTGTAACACCGAAGGAGTACATAGGGGACACTTTCCCGAACATTTCAGACTCCAAAAAGGAATAGGTATGTGGTATGGTAAGTAAACCGACTCCACAACTATACTAGTAGCAGTTTTTCTCCATTTTGGAATATTCAAGAAAATTAGGAAAATTAAAAGTAGTCCAAAAGAGACACGAGGCGACCACAAGGGTGGAGGGCGTGCCCTACCCTCCTGAGCACGCCCCCTGCCTTGTGGCCACCTCGTGTGCCCTCCAGACTCCGTTTTCTTGCACAATACTTCTTTTGGTCGGCAAAAATTCATTATATGATCTCCCGATGGTTTTGACCACCGCACCACGACAATATCTCCTGTTTTTGTTTTCAGTTGTGTCTGCAGCAGATTTGGAGCATTATGGTTGGACCACTGAGGAAGAAGCCTACTACATCAACAACTCCATCATCACCACCTCCGAAGAAAGAGACATAAATACATGGGTACGGGCACTCCAGTTGGCAACTTCCAAGCTTGGGGGAGGTACCCCAATATCGTATCACCATCACACCTTTACCTTTATCATTTTTCTTAGTTTGATCATTTTGGTTATATCTTGATCTAGTAGAATAAAGTTTTTAGTATGATCTAGCTTTGAGTTTTGCTTTATGTTCCCTCTATGTAATCGAGTCCTTGAGTTATATATAGTAAAGAGTAGTTTTGAGATGAGGGTTTTGCTTTCTTGCTATGATCTTGAGGGAATTAAATAAAAGAAAGAATAAAAGAAATAAAAGATCATATATTGATCTTATCGAGAGTAAATAAAGAGTATGATGACTAAAATTTGTTGAGAGTTGACAAACATAGTTTTGGTCATTGTTGCAATTAATAGGAAGTAATAAAGAAAGAGAGGCTTCCCATATAAATATACTATCTTGGACATATTTTGTAATTATGAGCACTCATTAAAATATGACATGCTAAAAGGTTGATGTTGGACAAGGAAGACAACATAATGGGTTATGTTTTCTTATATCCGAATAGAAGTTATATTGTCATGGATCCTCCAACATGTTAAGCTTGCCTTTCCCTCTCATGCTTGCCAAATTCTTTGCACCAAGTAGAGATACTACTTGTGCTTCCAAACATCCCTTAAACTAGTTTTGCCACGAGAGTCCACCATACCTACCTACGAATTGAGTAAGATCCTTCAAGTAAGTTGTCATCAGCGCAAGCAATAAAAATTTCTTTCTAAATGTGTATGATATATTAGTGTGAAGAAAATAAGCTTTATATGAACCTGTGATATGGAAGAAATAAAAGCGACAGACTGCATAAGAAAGATCTTTATCACGAGTGGCAATATAAAGTGACGTTCTTTTGCATTAAGATTTTATGCATCCAACCATAAAAGCGCATGACAACCTCTGCTTCCCTCTACGAAGGGCCTATCTTTTACTTTATCTTCCACCTTTATACAACAGTCATGGTGATCATCACCTTTGATTTTTACACTTTTTCCTTTGGCAAGCACTATGTGTTGGAGAGATCCGGATATATATATATAAGATGTAGGTTATCATAAAGTATTATTGTTGACATTACCCTTGAGGTAAAAGGTTGGGAGGCGAAACTATAAGCCCTATCTTTCTGTGTGTCCTATTGAAGCTTTGAACCCATAAGTATCGCGTGAGTGTTAGCAATTGTGAAAGACTAAATGATAGTTGAGTATGTGGACTTGCTGAAAATCTCTTAAATTGACTCTTACTGATGTTATGATAAATTGCAATTACTTCAATGACTGAGATTATAGTTTGTTAGTTTTCAGTAAAGTTTCTGATTCATACTCTACCTTGTGAACGAATTGTTACTTTAGCATAAGAAATTATATGAAAATATGTGTTGCAATTCTAAAGATGATCATGATGCCCTCATGTCCGTATTTTATTTTATCGACACCTCTATCTCTAAACATGTGGACATATTTTTCGATTCCGTCTTTTGCTTGAGGACAAGCGAGGTCTAAGCTTGGGGGAGTTGATACGTCCATTTTGCATCATGCTTTTATATTGATATATATTGCATTATGGGCTGTTATTACACATTATATCACAATACTTATGCCTTTTCTCTCTTATTGTGCAAGGTTTACATGAAGAGGGAGAATGTCGGCAGCTGGAATTCTAGACTGGAAAAGGAGCAAATATTAGAGACCTATTCTGAACAAATCCAAAAGTCCTGAAACTTCACAGAGAATATTTTTGAAATATATAAAAAATATTGGGCGAATAAAGCACCAAAGGGGGGCCACCTGCCAGCCAAACGGGTGGAGGGCGCGCCCTACCCCCTGGGCGTGCTCTCCGTCCTTATGGGCCCCTGGCAGGCCCTCGACGCCCATATTTTGCTATATGGTGTGTTTTGACATGGAAAAAAAATCAGAAGGAGGCTTTTGGGATGAAGCACCGCCGTCTCGAGGCGGAATCTGGGCAGAACCAATCTAGGGCTCTAGTGGAGCTGTTCTACCGAGGAAACTTCCCTCCGGGAGGGGGAAATCAAAGCCATTGTCATCACCAACGATCCTCTCATCGAGAGGGGGTGCATCTCCATCCACATCTTCACCAACACCATGTCCTCTCAAACCCTAGGTCATCTCTTGTATCCGATCTCTGTCTCAAAACCTCAGATTGGTACCTGTGGGTTGCTAGTAGTGTTGATTACTCCTTGTAGTTGATGATAATTGGTTTGTTTGGTGGAAGATTGTATTTTTAGATCCTTAATTATAATTAATAATCCTCTGATATTTGATCATGAATATGCTTTGTGAGTAGTTACGTTTGTTCGTGAGGACTTGGGAGAAGTCTTGTTATAAGTAATCATGTGAATTTGGTATTCTTTCGATATTTTGATGAGATGTATGTTGTCTTTCCTCTACTGGTGTTATGTGAATGTCGACTACATGACACTTCTCCATGATTTGGGCCTAGGGGAAGGCATTGGGAAATAATAAGTAGATGATGGGTTGCTAGAGTGACAGAAGCTTAAATCCTAGTTTATGCGTTGCTTCGTAAGGGCTGATTTGGATCCATATGTTTCATGATATGGTTAGGTTTACCTTAATACTTATTTCATAGTTGTGGATTCTTGCGAGAGGGGTTAATCATAAGTGGGAGGCTTGTCCAAGGAAGGACAGCACCCAAGCACCGGTCCACCCACATATCAAATTAGCAAAGTAAGAACGTGAATCATATGAGCATGATGAAAACTAACTTGACAGTAATTCCCATGTGTCCTCGGGAAAGCTTTGCTTTATGTAAGAGTTCGTCCAGGCTTGTCCTTCGCCATAAAAAGTATTGGGACACGTTGGTGCACCTTAGTTACCTTTGTTACTTGTTACACGTTATGAATTATCTTATCACACAACCATCTGTTACCGCTAATTTCAGTGCTTGCAGGGAATACCTTGCTGAAAGCCGCTTGTCATTTGCTTCTGCTCCTTATTGGATTTGACACTTTTACTTATCGAAAGGACTATGATAGTGTAGCGAATGAGAGGTTTCAGACATATACCGGAGTACCGGGGGATTACCGGAACCCCCGGGGGATGTAATGGGCCTGTTGGGCCTTAGTGGAGAAGAGGAGGGGCGGACAGGGCAGGCCGCACGCCGCATCCCCCTCTAGTGTGAATTAGACAAGGAGGGGGGCGCCCCCCTTTCCCCTTCTCCTACTCCTACTAGGAAAGGAGTTCTACTCCCGGTGGGAGTAGGACTCCCCCCTTGGACCTTAGACGGTCAAGTCCCTATGCTTCAGTGTCATCCCTGGATCGGTAATGCTGACACACAGAGTACTCGAAGGATTTATATCAGAGTAGCAACCACACACTTATTACATCGAATGTCTCCAAAAGAGAACTTATTATAATAAATATGGCTTAAGGCCATCTAAATAAGATAATAACGGAAGGCTTGGAAGATAAAGTGAGTCCATCAACTCCAACGGTATAGCTGAGTGCATCACAAACGACCTAGCGCACCTTACTCTTCATCTGAAAAGTCTGACATGTTGCAGCCCGAAACGGGTCTGCACATGGAATATGCTGGCAATATAACACAGTAGAGCAATAAACAGATAAATGCTAACACTACATGCATATATGGCTGGTGGAGGCTCTATGGTTAAAATGTTTTTGCGAAAAGCCAATTTTTCCCTACAACAAAGGAATATGTTTTATTTAACTATCATGGTAGTTGAAACATCATTGAGAAGGTTCCTCCAACTCAATCCAAATTAAGGTAATCATTTACAACCCAACATATTAATTTTAGAGTGATGAGATCAAATCAATAATTCAAGTACCAGATACTCAAGATGTCCATAACCGGGGACACAACTAACAATGATTAGTTTATACACTTTGCAGAGGTTTGCGCACTTTTCCCCACAAGACATGATCTCCTCCATTGTATTTATCACACTACATGATGTTTGAGAAATGGATGATCGAGACACAATCTTTCGGAAACATTAACTCTTTAATCTAGGTGGATAGTTACACCTACTTTCCCCTACATCTGCTAGCCCACCACTGAAAGAGGTCATGCAACCTACTCAACTATGCTAGAGCCCATAATAGCTTGTGGCTGCACACATAAGTTTCTAGCATGAATAATCTTATGATTCCTTTGAGCCTGGGTGGCGGACCGTAGGATGATCACACGGGTACTACGGGATATCCTAGGACAACACTGGATTCTCCAGGTGCCCAAACGAACAATCCGCCCAGATGTGTATTCAAGTAGCCACCTTAAGTTAACCTTTAAATAATAATCTCACATCTGTCATGGATACACTCAAACCCAATCCACGTCTACGAGCATAGCATGGCAATATAAGCATAGCGTAGAAGTAACTCCCAAGGGTTTGATAATAAAAGGGCAATAGGTTCTATCTCATCAACTACTTCCCAAATCCCACATGTTAAGAGATCCTACTCATGCAATGTGTGAGGATTGTAACTAATGCATAAAAACCGGGTAATAAAGGGGTATGATCAATGTGATACTTGCCTTGCTGACGATCTGCAAATCCTAGAGACTCGTAGTAGCACGCTTCGTACTCCAGGAATTCTATCGCAACAAACAATAGCATACATAAGCACTCAACTAGAAGCACGGATAAAACTATAATAAGAAGATCTAACCAGAAAGTTCAACTGAAGAACTCCGGTTTGCAAAAAGAATCAAATCAAATGGAGCAACGAAACTCAAACTACGAAAGAAACAAGACCCGTTTACTAATCTGGACTAAAGTCAAATTTTTACAGTACCAAAATCTTGTTCAAGTTGGTTAAACAGAAAGAGTGCTTCGAGACGAAGGTCTACGTGCTTGTTTCACCTGATTTGGGTAAACGAGCGAAACAATAAACTAAAACAAAGATCAGGGCAGAAATCGCGACCGAAAATAATCGCAGAAAAACCATGGAACATAAAACTAGATGAACAGGCTAACGAATGAACATTCGCTGTCTGCGGATAACTGACGAACCACATTCGTTAAATCGAACGAATGGATGAACGTCCGCTAAATAACTGAACCGAACAAATAACAAAAACGCATCTAAGGTTTTTAGAAAAAAACCGATCGGTTTTACCTAAACTGAAAAAACGGGCGTCGGATTCCGGTGAGATCCAGCGAACGGCGACGGCTGCAGCAAGCTTGCACGGGCGGCACGGCGAGGCGAGGTGCGAGGTTCGCGGCGGCGCGGCTCGGCAGTAGCAGCGGCGAGCGACGGCGGCGGTGCGAGGCGGCGGGGTTTGCGGCGGCGGCAGTGCGACTTGGGGGCGGCGGCGCTGCGGCGAGGGGCGATGGCGGCAGCGACTTGGGGTCCAGGGGGTGCGGGCGACACTATTTAAGGAGGGGGGGCTCGGCCTCGGGAGGAGTCTCGGGTGGCGACGGCGGCTTGCCCGTGTCCCGGCCGGACTTGGGCACGGCGGCGGAGGCGGTGGCACGGTGCGGGCCGACCTGGCTCGGCTGGGCCTTCGGCCCATTCGGGTGTTGACTTTTTTAAAACAGATTTCACCGGAAAAATCCTAGAAAATAAAATAAAAATCTAAACATACCAAAAGAAATTTTCACCGTCTAAATAGAATATTTAGAACAAAGTGAACATTTTCTTGGCCTAAAAATGCAATTTTGAAAAATGCATATTTTTCTAATTCAAATAAAATAGCAATAAAATCCAAATAAAATTATTTATATAATTTTAATATTTTCCTCCAATATTTCATTTATTTTGGAGAAGTCATATTATCTCCTCTCATATATTTAAATATGAAATATTTTAGGAGAGAAAAATAATTAAAACTGAAAATGATCCCCGTTTCAATATTTGATAAAAATTCAAATATGAAAATCGTGAAATCCCCAACTCTCTCCGTGTGTCCTGGAGTGGCTTAGGATTTTTAGGATCGCAAAACAAAATGCAATAAAATATGATATGCATGAATGATCTATGTATAATATTCCAAATTGAAAATTTGGGATGTTACAGATAGATCCCCTATACTTGTGGGTCATCAGGAAACTACACAACACTAATAACATTTGTAATGTGCATGACATGAGAACATAACTATTTATACAATTAATTGAAACTAAAATCAACATAGAGCAAGAAGTTAGAACAACAATCCAGTTAAAATAGGTTTAAAACATAGTTGTTGCGCCATTGGAGTTTCAATTGCATCCTTGAAAATTGAAATTAGTTTGTATGAGTAAATACAGTTATGCAAGAGAAAATGAGTATGAACCGTAGCTACAGAACCTAACCTGAGAACAGTTATCCTTCTGCTTTAAGCGTTGAGTTGGGGTTCAGAGTGGTGGTCCTCGTGCTTTCGGAACTGTAGTTGCCTTACAAAATGCTCGTGTTTGGGTGCTCTGTGGTGGAGACTGTGGTGTATCAACTGGAACCGGGTTACTATTTGTAGGGGCTGGGGTTAGAAGGGGTGTAGCTAGTTCTCTGTCCAACTGGGTAGGGGTACAATCTGTGAGAGTCTGGGTTATGTGTGGTGAGGCTGATTCTTGGGCAAGTACAACCGTAGTTCTATCTGCATCGACAGGTACCAGTATCTTTTTTGAAGACCGTGTTTTTACTCCCATAGATACCGCCATCACCCCCTCCAATTCAAATGGCTGATAAATAAGAAAAGTAATTGAATGTACAGCCATTGTATGATAGACATGTGCAATGGATAGTAGGGAATAAAAGAGGGCATGAAATAATTGACATTTATGTTGTCTAATTGAACATGATAACATGACACAATTTTACATATATGATGGATGACTAAACAGGATAGCATGACACAATTTCATATATATGATGGCTAACTAAACATGATAGAATGACATAATTCAAAATATGATGACTATGTAAACGTGATGACATGATATAACTATATGTTGTGTCTGTTAAAGTGGTTGGCATGCCATAATTCACATATATGTCTACGATGGAAACATGATGTCATGATATAATCATGGATAGAATGACATAATTCAAAATATGATGACTATGTAACCAGGATGAGATGGTATAACTATATTATGTCTTTAGAAAATGGGTTGGCATGCCATAATTCAGATACATGATGTCTATGTAAAAATCATGACATGATATAATTCAAATATATGATTTATATACTAAGCAAGTAAGCAGATGGCAATCGCATATATGATATCTAGACTAAGTATATGGCATACAACATTGTGTATATGATGTAAAAACTAACCATTGCAAGACAACATATGCATGATATGAGTAATATAACCCTGCCAAGTTTGAGCATACACCTTAGGGGGAAAATAGAATTGGTCATCTGTCTCGGAATCCTCCTCTGAGGAGCTATCTTTAACCAGCAAGATATCTGCTTCAGCAGGTAGCATTGTCTTCTCTGAAGACCTTGTTTTCACTCCAGATTTTTCCATCACCGATTCAAATGGCTGATGCACAGGAAGGGTAGTTGAATATACAAACATTGTCGACAAATGGAATACATAATACAAAAAAGGATGACATGATATAATTCACATATATGGTAATTAGACAGTAAACATGTGGCATTCACACAAAGCATGTCTAAACTAACCAAATGAGATAGCAATGCAAGACACCATATGCATGATATGAGCAATATAACCCTGCCAAGTTAGAGCATGCACCTCGAGGGGGATAGGATTGGTCACCTGTCTTTGAATCCTCCTCTGAGTAGCTATCCGTAACCAACAAGATATGCGCTTCGTCAGATAGCATTGTCTACTCTGAAGACCTTATTTTCACTCTAGATTTTTTCCATGATCGTGTCAAATGGCTGATGCACAGGAAGAGTAGTTGAATGTACTAACATTGTTGACAAACATAATATGTAATGAAAAAAGGATGGCATGATATGATTCACATATAAGATGACTAGCTAAGTAGGATGGCATTGCAAAATTCACATATATGATGCTTGGATAAACAAGATGGCATTGCATAATTCACATATATGATATAGAAACTAAACAAATGGCATTCACACAAAGCATGTCTAAACTAAGCAGATGACATATTTGATGTACAAAGTAAGCAATGCAAGGCACCATATGCATGATATGACCCTCTCGCTGTGGCCGGCAGCACTGCCGCCTTTGAAAGAAATCCACATGTGTTTCAGAGGGGATCCATTGCTCTGGAATCATAGATCGGTGGCACCGAAGGACATGCCAGGGCTGCGTTGGAGGTGGTGGGCAGCAATGGCAAATCGGATCGAGGAAGCGCCATATTGATTGGAGACAAGTTCGAAGGAGCTGCGCCTGGCGAAGCACAAGGCAGAGGTGCAAGTCGATCTCAGGGGAGAGATGCTTAGGGTTTCAGCATCTGGCAGCATCATGTTGATTTCGAGCTGGGGCTAATGGCAGATATCATATTCATGGAGTCGACTGCAGAGGAAAGAACACACATGCCAGCGGGATGGGATGAGCAGCCGATGCAACTGTTCAACTGGGCGGCAGGAGAAGCCAAATCGCGGTACCAGCTGTAAACATGGTAAATTCCAAAAATTCTGAAAAATTAGGGAAACATGGGAAATTTGTATATCAATCATGTTTAAAAAATTCAAAATTTTACCATGCTCTAGCGAATTTCAACAATTCTACTACTGGATGCAAAAGTTTCTATTAATGCACAAAATCAAATCAACTATCACCCAAATCATCCCAAAGGCTTACTTGGCACAAACACTAATTAAAACACTAAAACACAATCATAACAGCAGCATAATTATATATTTATTGAAAAACAGAAAGGAAAACAAAAAAAATAAAAGATAACTATTGGGTTGCCTACCAACTAGCGCTATTGTTTTATGCCACTAGCTAGGCATAATGCATAGTTTCAAGTGTTGTCATCTTTGGTTTCCACTTCCTCAATTACACAACCATAATTCCTAGGAGTTCGAGCATATATGTTTTTAATAAACACACTCATAGGAACAAAATCAAGAGACTTATTTCTATATACTGGTTCCTTTATCAAATCAATGAAATTATGGTGAACTCTAATCATTTTAAGATCTTCATTATTATTGCTAATCGTGGCACCCTTTGATATGTCTCCAATGTATCTATAATTTTTTATTTTTCCATGCTATTATATTATCTATCTTGGATGTTTTATATGCATTTATATGCTACTTTTATATTAATTTTGGCACTAACCTATTAGCCTAGAGCCCAGTGCAAGTTTCTGTTTTTTCCTTGTTTTTGAGTTTCGTAGAAAAGGAATATCAAATGGAGTCCAATTGAGATGAAAATTTACAATGATTTTTTATGGACTAGAAGAGGCCCTCGAAATAGAAGAGTTGGGCCAGAAGAGCCACGGGGCCTCCACAAGGGTGGGGGCGCGCCCTACCCCCCTGGGGCACCCCCTGTCTGGTGGGCACCTCGTGGACCCCCTTGACTTGTTCCCGACGCCAAAAATTCCTATAAATATAGAAACCCCCAGAAGTAAACCTAGATCGGGAGTTCTGCTGCCGCAAGCCTCTGTACCCATGAAAAACCAATCAGGAGCCCATTCCGGCACCCTGCCGGAGGGGGAAACCATCACCGGAGGCCATCTTCATCATCCCGGTAGTCTCCATGATGAGGAGGGAGTAGTTCACCCTCGGGGCCGAGGGTATGTACCAGTAGCTATGTGTGTGATCTATCTCTCTCTCTCTCGTGTTATTGATTTGGCACAATCTTGATGTACCACGAGCTTTGTTACTATAGTTGAATCATATGGTGTTTCTCCCCCTCTATCTTCTTGTGATGAATTGAGTTTTACCTTTGAGGTTTCACTATTATTGGATTGAATACTATTATGGATTTGAGAACACTTGATGTATGTCTTGCGTGGGATACCCGTGCTGACAATGGGGTGTTCTATTGATTCACTTGATGCATGTTTTGGCACTCAACTCGCGGATTCCCGAGGTGACATTGGGGTAATCTATGCATAGGGGTTGATGCATGTTTTCGTCCTTGTTTCTCCGGTAGGAATCTTGGGTTACTCTTTGAGGTTCTTTGTGTTGGATTGAATATTACGTATCTGAAGTTGTTGGATGCATATCACATAATTGACCCACGGATACTTGTGGTGACATTGGAGTATCTAGGTGACATTAGGGTTGATTGATGTGTGTCATATGGTGTTATTTTACGACAAACTCTAGGGCTATTTGTGACACCTATAGGAATAGCTCAATGGATTGATCGGAAAGAATAACTTTGAGGTGGTTTCGTAACCTACTAGCAATTTCATCTTATGTTCTCCACAATAGGAACTTTGGAGTGACTCTTTGTTGCACGTTGAGGGATTGCCATGTGATTTAATTATGTTATCATTGCTGAGAGAACTTGCACTAGTGAAAATATGAACCCTAGCCTTGTTTCCAAGCATTGCAATACCATTTTCGCCCACTTTTACTACTTGTTACCTTGCTGTTTTTATATTTTCAGATTACAAAAACCTATATCTACCATCCATATTTCACTTGTATCTCTTCGCCGAACTAGTGCACCTATACAACTTACCATTGTATTGGGTGTGTTGGGGACACAACAGAATCTTTGTTATTTGGTTGCAGGGTTGTTTGAGAGAGACCATCTTCATCCTATGCCTCCCTCGGATTGATAAACCTTAGGTCATCCACTTGAGGGAAAATTGCTACTGCCCTACAAAACTCTGCGCTTGGAAGCCCAACATGAGTCTACAAGAAGAAGGTTGCGTAGTAGACATCACCCTTGTCTTTAGGAACATAAATAAACTTGCAATTCTTGCTACTTGGAGTTTTTCAATAGTTTTAACAGAAGAAAAAGCAGGACCCAAATTACTAATAATTCCCTTCAACTTATTGATCCCAGCGGGACTTTGTTCTACTCTTTCATTAATTATTAGTTCCTTCTCTTTTAGCATCTTTAGAGTAATTCCTACCTTTGATCCAAATTGAGTGACATGGTTATGAATCTTTTTTAATCCAAATTATCAATAAGTTCTATGGTAGGTATCTTCTTTTCAATAGCATCCAACCTTTGCATAACATGCTCCAAAGTTAAAACCGTTCCATTAACAATGTTAAGTGGTGACTCACTAAATTGCACATAGCATTGAAAGCATCCATAGAGGGACACATCAAGAAATTCCCTCCGGTAATAGTGTCAAGCACAAATCTATACCAAGTAGTAATTCCCACATAGAAATTATGGAGAAGAACGGTAGTAGATTGCTTACGAGTTGATCTATTATGCGCATTGCAAATCCTATACCAGGCATCTTTTAAATTCTCCCCCCTTTGCTTAAAATTGAGAACTTCATTCTCAGGGGTGCATATAGCAAGGGAAGAACTAGCCATAACGATAAAGTGGGCGAGCAAGAAAACACATAAAACACATAAAAAGGAAAACAAAAACATTTTTGTATTTTTGTGAAAAAAATTAGAATTGGGGGAGATGCAAACGAGAGGAAAATGGAAAATAAAGTAAATGCAAGGAGATGAAAGTTTATGCGTAAGTACTTGACAGATATTGATGATGTCTCCCCGGCAATAGCGCCAGAAATTCTTCCTGCTACTTGTGAGCTGCGTTGGCATTTCCACGAAGAGGAGAGGATGATGCAGTACAGTAGAGATAAGTATTTCCCTTAGTTATGAAACCAAGGTTATCAATCCAATAGGAGAACCAAGCAGCACTATGTAAATAACACCTACACACAAACAACAAATACTTCCAACCCAATGCGTAGAGGGGTTGTCAATTCCTCAACGGTATTGAGGAAGATTAAATTATATAGATTTTGGTAAATAGATCTAACAAAAATACAAAATAAAATAAATAAAAGAAAATTGTAGCAAGGTATTTTTGGTTTTAATATATGATAGAGAATAGACCCCCGGGCCATAGTTTTCACTAGAGGCTTCTCTCAAGAAAATAGCATACAGTGGGTAAACAAATTATTGTTGGGCAATTGACAGAAAATCAAATAATTATGAAGATATCCAAGGCAATGATCATGTATATAGGCATCACGTCCAAGATTAGTAGACCGACTCCTGCCTGCATTTACTACTATTACTCCACACATCGACCGGTATCGAGCATGCATATAGTGTATTAAGTTCATGGGAAAACAGAGTAACACTTTAAGAAAGGTGACATGATGTAGACAAGATAAACTCATGTATGAATAAACCCCATCTTGTTACCCTTAATAGCAACAATACATGCATGTCATGTCTCTTTCTGTCACTAAGATTGAGCACCGCAAGATCGAACCCATCACAAAGCACCTCTTCCCGTGGCAAGATAAATCAATCTAGTTGGCCAAACCAAACTAATAAATCGGAGAAGAAATATGAGTCTATAATAATCACGCATAAAAGAGTTCAGAGAAAACTCAAATAATATTCATGGATAGATCTGATCATAAACTCACAATTTGCCGGATCCCAACAAACACACCGCAAAAGTTCATTATATCAAATAGATCTCCAAGAACATTGTATTAAAGATCAAAATGAGAGAAGTCATCTAGCTACTTACTACGGACCCATAAGTCTATAGTAAAATACTCACGCATCATCGGAGGGGCAACAAGGATGATGAAGAATCCCTCTGTGATTGTTTCCCCCTCCGGCAGAGTGCCGGAAAAGGCCTCTAGATTGGATCTTGTGGTTCCGGAACTTGCGGTGATGGAAAAAGTATTTCGTGGACTCCCCTGAGGGTTTTAGGATTTTAGAGTTTTTATAGAGGCGGAGGTAGGTGAAAACGATGCCCGTGGGCCCCACTACCCACCAGGGCATGCGAGGGGATCTTATCTTCTCTTGGCCTTCAGAAGCTTCCAGTGTCTCTTATCACCAGAAAAAATCTCCAAAAAGTTTCGTTGCATTTGGACTTCGTTTGGTAGTGATATTCTGCAAAGTAAAAAAAACAAGCAAAAAATAGCAACTGGCACAGGGAACTAAGTTAATAGGTTAGTCTCAAAAAATGAAATAAAGTTGCTTTTAAATGTATATAAAACATCCAAGATTGATAATATAATAGCATGGAACAATCAAAATTATAGATACATTGGAGACGTGTCAGTGAGCTGCCCTCCTTCCCCGCCAGCGATGCAGTGACCTTCTCGGTTGCTACTGGAGTGAACTTGCAGCGCCATGGTGGTTTGCAACCGTGACAATCACTCCATCTATATGTATTGTATTTCTGTTAAAATACTTGGTCGTTTGGAAAAATATGGTAATTGATTTATCATGAGTTTTTGAATGCTTGGTCGTGAGAATCACCCGAAGCCACAACCACAAGTCTCCATTGCGTACTACTTGACGTTCGGTCGCACCAACATACGGCCAGTCGCATCCGCGTCTCACTGAAGGGACACGCATCGGCTTGGTCTGACATGTACGACCAGGTACATCACTGACATGTGCGACCACATTTGAGTAGTACTTGAAATTTGTGTTCTAGGAAACTCATTGGGAGACATTTCGGGCTTCAAAACCAAAACCATCAATAAATCTTTAGCTTGTTCCCATCACATTCCAAAGTAGTACTACCATGCTATAATTAAGTGCAAACCTGTTCACACCCATCAAACCTAAACATGTTCCCACTATTCTGGTTTTAGTACCGGTACTAGTAGGTTACAAAAAGGGGAACTACCTAGCGGAAAATTACTCTACCTTCCTCCTCATAAGTATTTCTTGTTCGTCCTTCTTTGCCATGGCCGGTGTGCAGAGCTTTAGGTCGAGAACTACTAGTGAAAAGGGAGTGGCGACCAAGGCCGCATAAAAAAAGAGAGGGCTCGCCGCCTCGCAGAGGCCTCGAAAGATCTCTGATGGGCAGGCGAGGGCTCCCAGGAGTGCACTAGCCATGGAGGCAAACATGCCGAGCTGGCAGTGCTGGAGTCGTTATCCCTCGACGACATGCCTGCTCAGTTCAATAAGAAGGAGGAGTTAACCGCCAGCTTGGTGAAGCTGCTAAACGAGCCTCGAGGACATGCCCGCTCAGCTCAATAAGCAGACTGAGTTGACCACCGGCTTGGTGAAGCCATTGAAGGAGAGCATTGCCTCGGGTTAGAAGGCGACTGGCGAAATCCTGCAACTTGAGGAGGATAAGGCGAAGCTCCGCCACAAGGTCGACCTGCTGAAGGAGGAGATCGCCGGCTGGAAGAAGCTGCATGAGAAGAGGAGTTCCTCGGTGAAGATGTTGAACGCCCTCGTCATGGAATATAAGGAGGAATTGGCGAAGCTCTGGATCGAGCACCAGGCTGCTGTCATGCAACATAATGCGGTCATGGCATAGATGATGCAAGCTCGCCTCGAGAAACCCCGCATCATGGAGACAATGAAGAAGATGGCTGGGGAGAGGTGCGAGGAGATGAAGGTCATGGAGGCTATGAATAAGAAGTTAGGACTACGAGGCTGATGTCTACTACACAACTTTATTCTTGTAGACACGTGTTGGGCCTCCAAGCTAGAGTTTTGTAGGACAGTAGAAATTTTCCCTCAAGTTGATGACCTAAGGTTTATCAATCTGTGAGAGGTGTAGGATGAAGATGGTCTCTCTCAACCGACCCTACAACCAAATACAAGAAATCTCTTCTGTCGCCAACACACCCAATACAATGGCAAATTCTATAGGTGCACTAGTTCGGTGAAGAGATGGTGATAAAAGTGTAATACGGATGGTAGAAATATATTTTTATAATCTGAATAAATAAAAACAGCAAGGTAGCAAATAGTAAACGGGCACAAAACGGTATTGCAATGCTTGAAAATGAGGCCTAGGGTCCGTACTTTCGCTAGTGCAATCTCCCTAGAATGCTAATATAATTGGATCATATAACCATCCCTCAAAGTGTGATGATGTCACATCCACGATGCGGCTCCCCACGTGTCGGAGCACGACTTAGCACTACAAAAAAATACACTTCCGTGATGATATGTGTTTGTCATAGTAGGTCACGTTTTCTGTCATGCATGTACATCCCTGACAAATTTATGACAGAATCAAGATAGTCATACCTGTGCTGTCATAGAAGTGTTCCATGACATTGCCAAAATTATCATCACAGAAGTGTCCACTTCCATGATGATAAATCACGCGTCACAGAAGTGCTTTCGTCAAGGGTGACCGACACGTGGCATCCACTGTAACGGAACACCGTTAAGCTATCGGGTCGGATTTTGGATCCGACAACCCATTAACAGCCACGACCAATGCCGATTTTCCACGTGTAAAATTATCATTGGCTGACGGATCCACGCGTCAGCTCCGCGTTGGCACAGGTGTCACTCATCGAACGGTCAAGATGGGCCTATGATATGTTGACACATGGACCGGCCCAAAAGTGGCCCACAAAGATTAAATGGGCCGGCCAAACCGAAGGCCCATAAGATTTAACGGACCATAATGGGTCGGCCCAGCTAAAGGCCCACAAAATTTAGCGGACCATAATGGGCCGGCCTAGCTAAAGGCCCACACGATTTTGCAGACCATAATGGGCCGGCCCAGCTAAAGGCCCACATGATTTTGCGGACCACAATGGGCCGACCCAGCTAAAGGCCCACTAGATTCTGCCGACCATAATGAGCCGGCCCAGCTAAAGGCCCAACATTCTCTATCAAATCGGCCCGTCAACGGCCTGTCCTAAACTTGTCATCAACGCGGCCCATGGTCACCTGGCCTGTTAACAGTCCACTAAGTAACTGGGCCGAATTACGGCCTGGTTTATTTTCGGCCTGTTAAAGGTCCAGCTTCATTTGGGCCCATTTACAGGCCATCAAAACTTTCATCCCATAAACGACTGTGAAGGATTTGGGTCATATTCGGCCATGTCTGACATTTGGCCTGTTAGAGGCCCACTATAGTTTGGGCCACTTTCGGCCTATTGTCATTTTCGGCCTGTTAACGCCGGACGTAAACCATGGGCCACATGTGGCCCAACGTCATATCGGGCCCATTAACGGCCCATATAAAAATGACGATAATCTAGCCCGACCGAAGTTCCGGCCTGTTAAAGGCCCGTGTATTAGGTCGATGCATTTACGGCCCGTCCGAATTTCGGCCTGTTAAAGTCCTGTGGGTTATTTGGCACAATAAGGGCCCAATCTCACTTTTGGTCTATTAAAGGCCCATGTATTTTATAGGCTTGAGATATTTACACCTGTAAACGGCCTATTTTTACTGAGGGCCCAAATTATGTTTAGGCCTGTTAAAGGCCCACTATGGGCACAGGCCTACCAGAAAAATATGAAAGCTTATGCTGATTTAGGCCCAGATTTTTTAGTGGGCTACATGCCAATTTCGGCTCAATTGGAATGGGCCCGACGAATGTTGGCATGTTGGGATCCTACGAAGCGTTAGGCCAAATACATTACTAAGATAAACCTACACTATACAAAAATAGCGTCGTAATTACTGCAGCCTGAGGCAACATCATTAATGTTATATCACAACATAATAAATTCCAACCATACAACAAAAGGCCTGTTGGCATAAAGTTTACATTCCTTCCAAATAAAAGCACCATCAGATGTATAGAAGCACAAATCATTTGACCTGAGTGTTAATGTTTCAGGCTGTAGAATCTGATGGAGCAGCACGATCTCCACCTTTTTTCCGCCATTGCTCTTGAACAACGAAATGAATGTCTGATAGTCTGGTTTCAAAACCATTCATATCTTGACGATATTTCTCAACCACTATTCTTGTTTCCGAAACAACGTCCACTAGGGATTGGACTTGTGTCTGGAGCACAGATATATCACTCTGTCTAGCAGGAATATTTTGTTCAGTAGGCGATTTGGACGAGGTTACCTTGACAACCAACCCAGAATTACGCAGGAAGGTGCTTTTTGCACCGTTAGTGGAGGGATACTGACGCATTGCAGCAAGAGGTGACATTGTGCCTGTAGTAGCCTCGTCACCTTCAGGTGGTTGTGGCTGTTCAATCATTTGTTCCATAGCTTCCTGAAAGTTTGAACTTGTAGATTAGTGTACCAGATAAGTTACTAATGAGACAAAAACAAACAAAGTAGGTTAAACATTTATACATAACCTATTTTGGTGAACTACTGTAATACATTAGCATGTATTGTAGTGCCAACTACATAATAAAATCACTTCCGGAACATATGTCCATGTAGCATGCCTACGGTATTGTCTATTTCCTCACATTCGTTGACATCTAAGGATAAAGAGACATGGTTTAAAGTAGGATGAACATAGTATGACATCATTCATATCATGGGCAAACAGATATAAAACAAACAGGCTATTTTATCATTGTGTGCGCATGTGAACATAACAACTAGATTACATATCAAGACCAAAAGAATATCCTTCATCTCTTTTAAACCATGTAAGGTGAAATGATACGTTAAGACAACTGTGAATAAAAGTGAAAAGAGTAACTGACATTGGCTGCAAACCAAGTAGTTAAATGAACACATCACAATACTAATCAATTCAAGGCAGGAGGATTAATGACTTACAACAGCGGCTTGAACTGGTGTGCACATGCCCTTCGTCTTGCTGGTGTGGCAATCCTTGAAGATTTGCACTGCCTTCGGTTCAGGTTCTTTTTGGTCCGCACGGGATTTCCTCTGTATTTGGAACAAGTCAATATAGATACGATAATATGGCACAAAAAAGATGGAAGTAGCAGCTATTTACAAGAGCCTCGCAGTGTGCAATATAGCTACAAGATCCTGTGGTCTGTTGGAATTTCACTTTAGAACGGTTGGTTTTGTTCTTCAAACAGTTAGCCTAGAAGAAGAAACACTTGTAAGGCACATACATAAATACAAGTTCAATATGTGGTCTGATCAAATACATATAGCCTACCTGATACTTTGGATCAGACCAGTGTTTAACGAGGGCTGTCCAGTCTTCATCTGTAATATATTCCACTAGAGATGTTTGGGCGATTTCATTGTTAGCCTTTCCTTCAAAGTGAGATTTTCTAAGGTGGTACCGATACTGTCACAGAGCAGACTGAAAAACATGAGTGCATGCTTGTCTAGTTGCATCATCTTTCGGATCCAACTTGAACCTCATCTGTTGAAAAAAGAATGTGAGTCTTATTAGGAGGAAGCTAGAAAGTATGGGACAGAGCAGGACAATATTACTAATTGCAATGAATAACATTACTTACGGATAAATGGTCAAGGAAGGTGTTAAACTGGGTATTGTCTTTCTCATTCCTGTACTGGATCCACATTGGGAGGATACGTGCATGACAACTAACGGCAACGGATGCCTCTGATACTAACTTGGCGGACTCTATAGCATCACGTGGCCTTTTTGTTAATCTGTCAAGCATTATCCCTGATGTCTGTTTCCGCTTGCGCCATGGTGCTAGTTCAATAACGAATATGGAAAGTGTTAGTGTACATCAAACTGTGAGAGTACATATAAAGGAGCATGCAACTGCAACTTGACTCGGTCAGGTACCGTTTTGGTGTTGATGCTCATGAGGTTCATCTGATGTTGCCAAGTCCTATTGTGTCAGCAGTGCTTCGGAAGTAGTGTTAGGTGTGAAGGCGGCTTGGGAACTGGCCAGTTCCGGAGCAAACAAACGAGTAACTGGTTGAGATGCTGGTACAGTTGAAGCGGATTCTGCAGCTGGTGGAGCAGGTGATACTGTGTTTGTAGATTTAGCTGGTGGACTTGGACCTTCTACTGCACTATAAGTACCAACAGAATCTCGACAGCAGAACCTTTTCCGTTTCACCCGATGAGTAACAACACTCCCTACTATATTATTTTGCTTGCCCTTTTTTGACTTTGCCATGTCAAGCTGTACCCACAACACAAAAGAATAAAATCACTCTTCAGAACTCATTGATGCATGATACAGACAAGCAATACTTTGATGTAAGACAACCGTATGAGGATGGAATATGTAAGGAAAACAGTACGGCATGACATATTCACAGCTACGATGTGCAAACTAAGCAGAAGGATTTTCAAGAAAATAGAAGTAATGCAAGCTAGACACCATATGAAAGATGCAACCAATATTACTCTGCCAAGTTAAAAGTGTCTTGTCATAAGTGGCAATTCGAAAAATTAGAAGAAGTACAACATAGAAATCAATGCAAGATGCAACCACTATCAAACTGCCATGTTAAAAGTGTCCAATCACGAGTGACTGATGGAGGATACACAACAGCAGTACTTTGATGTAAGAACATGGTATGATAGATAGATGTAGTGTATTCTAGACATAGAAAGCCATGTCATATGCACATGTATAATGTATAAACTCAGCAGGTGCAATTTAATCAAAATAGAAGAAATACAGGCTAGACAACATATGCAACATGAAACCAATTATCACACTGTCAACTTAGAGCAAGCACCTGCGATGGTGGAGTATGGGAGATGAACTCATCATGTAGACTTGGGACTTCAACTTCATTAGCAGTAGCAGTGGAAAATCTAGAGAGTCTCTGTTTGCGTCCGTGCGGAGGACCACCAACATCCCCTAACTTACTATTTTCCTTCCTATTTTCTGATATTGCCTTATGAAGTCAAAACCACAAGAAGATGAATAAAATTAGCTCTGCATAACTGGTTGATGCATGATACAGATGAACACTACTTTGATGTAAGGCAAGCGCATGATAGGAGGATGGAATATATACAAAAAAAGACAGTGTTTCATATTCACACGTACGATAGGAGGATGGAATATGTATGAAAAAACAGTAAGCGGAAGGCATTTCAACAAAATTAGAAGAAATGAAAGCTAGGCACCATATGAACATGCAACCAATATCACTCTATCAGGTAAAAAGTGTCTCGTCATAAGAGCCATTTCAAGAAATTAGAAGCAGTACAAGCTAGAAGACAATGCAAGATGCAACCTACATCACAGTCCCAAGTTAAATGTGTCTTATGGGTAAGTGATCGTTGCAAGTATAAGTTGTAAGCTACGCAGATTCAATTCAACATAATCAGAAGCAATACAAACTAGACATCATACGGAAAACGCAACCACGTATAACAGTTCCAAGTAAGAGCAAGCACCTGTGATGATGGAGTAGGGGAGATGTGCTCATCATGTACACGTATGTTGTAGAAATAGGAACACATGTCATATTCACAGGCATTATGTGTAAAGTAAGCAGATGCAATTCAAGTTAGAAGCAATACAAGCTAGACATCATACGCAACATGCAACGACATATAATAGTGACAAGTTAGAGCAAGCACCTGTGATGGTGGAGTAGGGGAGATGTGCTCATCATCTACCCAGCTACGTTGACTGTCCAGCCTTGTGTTGTCTTGCAAATCTTGTTGGGAGGATGGTGGAGTAGAATCTGTAGAGACCCCCTGTTTGAGTTGCTCCGAAGGACCACCATCATCCACTGCCGGACTAATTTCCTTCATCTGTAATGATTTTGCATTGTGAAGTCAAACCGATAAGAAAAAGGAATAAAATTCGCTCTTCAGAACTCATTCATGCATGATACTGACGAACACTACTCGGATGAAAGGCAAAGACATGATGCGAGGATGGAATATGTATGAAACACAGGATGGTGTGACATATTCACACCTATGATGTGGTAACTAAGCAGAAGGCATTTCAACAAATTAGAAGCCCTGCAAGCTAGACACCATATGAAAGATGCAACCAATATCACTCTGCCAAGTTCAAACTATATGGCGTTTCAACAAATTAGAAGCAGTACATGCTAGAAATCATATGCAAGACACAACCAATATCACAGTGGCGACTTAAAGGTGCCTTATCATAAGTGACTGATGCGGGATATGCAAGAATAGTAGTCTGATGTAGAAACAGGAACACATGTCATATTCACAGGAATTATGTGTAAAGTAAGCAGATGCAATTCAACAAAGTTAGAAGCAATACAAGCTAGACATCATACGCAACATGCAACCACATTTAATAGTGCCAAGTTAGAGCAAGCACCTGTGATGGTGGAGTAGGGGAGATGTGCTCATCATCTACACAACTACGTTGACTGTCTAGCCTTGCGTTGTCTTGCGAATCTTGTTGGGAGGATGGCGGAGTAGAATCTGTAGAGAACCTCTGTTTCAGTTGCTCGGAAGGACCACCATCATCCAATGCCTTGCCAATTTCCTTCAGCTTTATTGATTTTGCATTGTGAGGTCATACCGACAAGAAAAAGGAATATCATTCGCTCTTCAGAACTCATTCATGCATGATACTGACGAACACTACTCCGATGAACGGCAAAGTCATGATACGAGGATGGAATATGAACGAAAAAACGGATGGCTTGACATATTCAAACCTATGATGTGGTAACTAAGCAGAAGGCACTTCAACAAATTAGAAACACTACAAGACACCATATGGAAGGTGCAATCAATATCACTCTACCAAGTTAAAACTGTCCCGTCATAGGTGGCGTTCATCAAACTAGAAGCAATACATGCTAGAAATCATATTCAAGACGTAAACCAATATCACACTGCCAACTTAAAGGTGTTCCATCATAAGTGACTGATGCAGGATACACAAGAAGAGTAGTTTCATGTAAGAACATGGTGTGATAGACAGATATAGTATGTACCAAAAACAGGAAAGCGTTTCATATTCACATGTATCATGTGTAAGCTAAGCAGATGCAGTTTACACTAATTAGGAGCAATACGAGCTAGACACCATATGCAACATGCAACCAGATATCACACTGCCAAGTTAGAGCAAGCACCTTGGATGGTGGAGTAGGGGAGTGGAGACTTGGACCTTGTAATGTATTATCAGTACAAGGAGAATCAGTACAGATGCTCCGTTTACATTGCTGCAGAGGACCACCATCATCGCCTTCCTTACTCTTTTCCTTCCTCTTTCTTGATTTTGCCTTGTCAAGTCAAACCCACAAGAAAAAAGATTAAAATTTGCTCTTCAGAACTCATTGATGCATGATACTGACGAACACTACTTTCATGTAAGGCAGCCGCATGATAGGAGGATGGAATATATATGAAAAACAGGACGGCGTGACATATTGACATGTATGATGTATAGTGTAAACTAAGCACAAGGTGCTTGAACTTGTTAGAATCGATGCAAGCTAGAAACCATATGAAAGATGAAACCAATATCACTCTGCCAAATTAATAGGGTGCCCTAACAAATGTATTTGACCAAATTAGAAGCAATACATGGCAACAGGCTAGAAATAATATGCAATATGCAACGAATAAAGGTGACTCATCATAAGTGATTGATGCAGGATACAGAAGAGAGGTAGTTTCATGTAAGAACAAGGTTAACACATAGATGTAGTGTGTACGAAAAATAGGAAGGCATGTCATATTCACAGGTATAGTGTGTAAACTAAGCAGATGCAATTTACCCTAATTAGAAGCATTACAAGCTAGACACCGTATGCAACATGCAACCACATATCACACTGCGAAGTTAGAGCAAGCACCTGTGATGGTGGTGTAGGGGAAGTGCGGTCTTCATGTACAGAGCTACGTTCAATATCTTCATTTAGGCTTGCTGTTGCTTGAGAATCATGTGGAGAGGATGAAATTGCATTCTTTATAAGAGTATTGCGTCTCATATTAACCCACGCACGTGACTGTCTCATCATAAGCGATAGACGCAGGCAGGATACACAAGAAAAGTAGTTTGATGTAAGAACATGGTGTGATAGGCAGATGTAGTATGTACCAAAAACAGGAAGGCGTGTCATATTCACATGTATAATGTGTAAGCTAAGGAGATGCAATTTAACAAATTAGGAGCATTGATGAGGGATACACAAGAAAAGTGCCTTATCATAAGATATAGTATGTACCAAAAACAGGAAAGCGTGTCATATTCACATGTATCATGTGTAAGCTAAGCAAATGTGGTTTACACTAATTAGGAGCAATACGAGCTAGACACCATATGCAACATGCAACGAGATATCACATTGCCAAGTTAGAGCAAGCACCATGGATGGTGGAGTAGGGGAGCGGAGACTTGGACCTTGTAATGCACTATCAGTACAAGGAGAATCGGTACAGATGCTCCGTTTACGTTGCTGCAAAGGACCACCATCATCGCCTTCCTTACTCTTTTCCTTCCTCTTTCTTGATTTTGCCTTGTCAAGTCAAACCCATAAGAAAAAGGAATAAAATTTTCTCTTGAGAACTCATTGATGCATGATACTGACGAGCACTACTTTCATGTAAGACGAACACTACATATCACACTGCCAAGTAAGAGAAAGCACCTACAATGGTGGTGTGGGGCAATTGCGGTGATTAACTAGAGAGCTACGTTGACTATCTTCATTTAGCCTTGCTGTTTCTTGAGAATCATGTGGGGAGGATGACACTGCACTCTTTAGACGAGTATGGCGTCTCACAGAAACCCACCCGGGTGACTATCTCATCATAAGTGATTGACGAGGGATACAAAAGAGCATTAATTTGAAGTACGAACATGTTTAATAGACATATGTAGTATGTATCAAAAACAGGAAGGCATGTCATTATCAAAGGTATAATGTGTAAAGTAAGCAGATGCAATTTAACCAAATTGGAAGCAATAGAAGCTAGACACCATATGCAACATGCAACCACATTTGACAGCGCGAAGTTAAAGCAAGCACCTGAGATGGTTGTGTGTGGCAATTGAGATCATCAACTACAGAACTAAGTTTACTGTCTCCAACTGCTGACACTGCACCCATTAGAGCGCTGGAACGCTTAGTGCTTATCTTCGAATTACACTGGAGCGACTTCCGTCTTTTCTTTTCTGCATTCATCAACACTGTGTCAGAGTCTGAAATACCCATGCATAAAAAAACAATAGTGTGAGTATGGGTGAAGTGTGTGCACAATTAGTACAGTGTAAAGGTAGCAGATAGCAGGTCGGTGAGAAATAAATGACGGGAGACATATGATAGCTCTACAACATGCATGGCACACTAAATTACTACAGGATTCTATGAAAATAACAGTCGACTGAAAGAAAATAGGTCAGTCCATTTTTTCAGCACCGTCCGATGTACAAAGAATGGGCAGATCGCCTTCATCTACCTCCAGCGAGTCAGTGTTGACGATCTTCCTCGAAACGCCAGCGAGTACCGGCCCAGTATTCCTCCCCTGCCTGCGCCCTCCCCTCGACCTCACCGCAACTCCGTGCTTGGCACCGCCCCCCGGCCATCCATTCAAGCCCCGCCGACCTCCAGATCAGGCGCAAGAAGCTCCTGTGCCCCACACCCCTATGATAGACACTGATGCGCCGCTTCCCTGGGGAACAGGCGGACTAGGTGCTCCGCACGCCTAAGCGGGTGCTGCTTCTTTTAATTGCGGTTCGACTGACCCTGAATTGAAATCCAGGCGGGCTACTGACCTCTAGAGAAGGTGAAATAGTAAAAGGGAGGAAACCTTGTGCATTTAGTATCACGAAGAAGATGCAGTAAGAAGCGCTCAACTAGTTTCTTTCGTGGGATGAATATGGTGTGAGCGGAGACGTAAGATTTGCACGAATAAGGGAAGAGGAGTACCTCTTTCTGCTGGCAGTGTTGTGTCCTCCTTCTGTTTTTCTGACGATCTTCTTGTTGTTCGCCGGAAACCAGAAGTTGTGGAGGATGGTGCAGCCTTGGACGAACCCATGGCCAAGTTGTTGAGTGTGGTGCGGTGGCCGTCTGTCGGCGGCGGGGAAGTAGATCCGAGGCAGCGAACGACGGCGTAGCGGGAACAACTCTGTTGCGGTGGACACTTGCGACAGTGGAGCCACAGCAGTGAGGCGCAGGAAGGTGTGGTCGGAGTGGTTCTGGTAGGACGCACGTCGGCGTCGGCGTCGTGGAGGCAGCTCTGCCTCGGCTTTAGCTGCTAAGTCCTTGAGGGCATTGCGGTTGCGGTTGCGTTGGACGACGACGTCGGGGTACCGGCTCCGGCGTGATGGAGGAGGGCGGCGGTGGATTGGCCGCTATGGGGTGGAGGACGGAGGAGGCTGGGGTTTCGCGGTTGGTCGAGAGGGCGTTTTCACGCCCACGGAGCATGAATGGGGAAACGGAGGGAGGCGGGGAACTAAGGGGGAAGAATGTTCCGGTTTGAGACACGCTTGTTTGAAATTTGGGGAAAGTTACAAACTTTCCCCCCATCTAAAATTTCGGACATATTGCGGGTTGGGGGTAGGACAGTCATGTCAGGTGTCCCAAATGTGGGCGGGATATATTTCGGCCGAGCGCATGGGTAGGCGCCCACGGCGTATGAATGCTTCTCTGGCGTCTTGGTGAAGTTACAAACCTACCCCGGTTTAGACCTTTGGACATCGGGCCGATAGGCTACATGGGCCAGAGTCAGGACAGTAATTTCCTACCACCAAAACATTAGTCTCGCGCGGTTTCGGGTGACCAGAGTCCTATTTGGCTCTTCGTTCAATATTTGGGAGCAGAAGCATTAGGCCTCCTTTGGTTTGTAGGATTTTTGTAGGAATTCTATAGGGTAGGATTTGCAAAGGAAAAATTCCTTTGAAGCCCTTTGGTTTGTAGGAATGGATTCCTATTCCTATGTAGGATAGGAATCAATCCTTCACGTTTTGGAGGAAAAAAACATTAGCCTAAACTCAATGGAAAAAAATCCTATCCTATGCACCAAATGACATCTCTTTCTCTATAGGAATTGACATGCATGTCATCTCACTTCCTATGATTTTCCTATTCCTATAAAATTCCTATCCTATGAACCAAAGAAGGCCTTAATGTTTCCGGTTCTCTTGAATTGAACTTTCAGGATTTGTCAAACTTCACAAATCTTTACTCTTGAAAATCCTAAAGTTACGATTATTTTGGAATGGAGGGGGTATATTTGCATATACATTGTACACGAGTATATATTAAAAATATGCAACTTACCTCAGTTCATGCATGGTTCCAGATATAATCTCCTTGGTTGCAAAAAAAAGTTAGATATGCGTATGAATATATATATAGCATGTTCAAACTCACAACAAAGATTGATGCCCCATTTTACATCTGATTTACAAATGCCATTATCTCGGGTTCAAATAGATGAATGCACTTCCTATGAATTCGAATATTCGAAACCCCCTTTATGTTGAATTCGTCATGTATTCTATTTCGTAGCTAGCAATTTGGAATGTATCCATGCAAGTGACAAATGTATAAAGTGCTTCACACTAACAACATGGAGTGCACTAATTAATGTTTATATATGAATTGCAAAGGCATCCATTGCCTGTATTTCCAACCGCTCTCACTCTATGGATCGATAATATAAAATAAACACATGCACATGCTAGAATTCAATTGCAGTTGAAGAAAGAGCCTACTCCTGGTACTGTATATTAGTGATAGGGATGTGTACAAAGTACACGTGAATACCAGGCATTGTGCGTGTGTGGGTATTATCGACGAACTAGCCCCCAAGCTTGTATAACATACTAAGGGCCTAGGGTTACAAATCATATATAATCGGCTTATCACCAGTGGGGATGGAGTCCTCCGCGACTCTGGTAGCTTCGTGTTGTACGCCGAGTCCTCCACATGGGTCTTCGTATAACACGTCTCGGTCCAACCTATATGTGGCGCAGGATGGAACCGACCCATGAGTCTTCATGTTGACCCACCACAACTAGAAATGATGTGCCCACCACACCACACACGCAATCGTCCACTAAGAAAATAAGCATATACAATAGTACAACGGTATCTAGCTCACGATACGTCTCCATATTTTGTTGATGACACTGATGAACTTTGCATTTGATGCGTGCTACGTATTTTGTTGACGACACTTACGGTCATTGTATTTGAAGCGAAAGCACGATATGGTCACTGGACTTCAGAATAAGCTCATCACGGTCACCACATACATTTTGTCGTGCTAACCAACATGTAGTTGGATGGTTAGAGGACAGTGGTTTCTCGAGCCCACCAAGGTTAAAGTCCCGGTGCTCGCATTTATCTTGTGTTAATTTCAGTATTTTCCGGCAACATACGTTCAGTGGGAGGAGACGTTCCACTCGACTACGAGGCACCTATGGTGACTTCATAAAATCTCAAGATCATATATGCTGGCCCACTCTCTCGAAGGTGCTCATAGGGGTAGGGTTCGCGTGTGTGCGCTTATAGCGGTGAGTGCTTACGCGTATATACGAGCCCTTGCATCTGTACCGTGTTAAACAAATACATATCATGATTATACGGTCACTGGCTCACCCGTACAACTCCGTATTTTGTTGATGACACAATCAATTGACCAGTCAAACGTTCCACGCGGCGCAACTAGTGTTGCACCATCGGGGCGCGTAACCGTGGGGCCCACCTGTCAGCCCATATATGAAAGAAAGAAATGGTAGTTTGAGTCTGTACTGTGTTAATAAAATAGGAGTACATTTTAGGGTGATCATACGGTCACTGGATCACCATACAGCTCTGTAATTTGTTGATAAGACGATCAATTGACCAGTCAAATGGTCCACATTCACCAGCGCACATTACCATAGGGCCCACCTATCAGCGCGTATATGAAGGACATAAATGGTAATAAATTAGTGGTCGGTGGGTATTCGAAGTCGTGAGACCTCTGGTTGGCAGTCACCGGCGGTTGGGGGCGTTCATTGGGCGGTGGGGTGGGGATCCCCAGAGAAAAAGCTCGGCGGGGGGGGGGGGGGA